>NC_085097.1:7974913-8084913 GCF_963422355.1 Corticium candelabrum | reverse complement strand
TTGTTCGAATGTGTAGCGGTCCCTAGGCTCACACTTGTGAGGCAGATGAACTGAACTCAAGCGCTCAGACCATACTGACATCATCGAATCATGGGTCCACACAGGGCCGCCACCGTTCTTGCATGTTAGGAGGTGGAATCCATCTGCGTCAGAGCCCTTTATATCTAAAGTTCGACCACAATTGCACTTGTTGACCCACTCAGGAAAGGAGACAGGAATCCCTAACCTCTTTGAAGCTGCGGAAATAAAACTGTTGGGTGATAGCGCAAACTTCTGTGAGGAAGATACAGCACTGAGCCAAGCCCCAGCTCCCTTACCCTGCAGAGACAGCAGACGTGCAGCATCTTTTTGAGATGAGCTGTCAATCAAAGCATTAACTGTAATCTGGTTGTTAGCATCTGTCAATCTGTGTTAAAGTTTCTTTGTGTTAGATACCACTTCTGACAGATCCCTGTCGTCATCCAATAGTTGATCCAGTTGATAACCAATGCTTCTCTTCTCCTTGCAATTTGATGAAAGAGTCTTGACATGATCTGCCAGGGATGTGAACCGGTTCGGTAACTCCTGCAGGAAATGACCCCAACTGGATAAAAAGGCAAAACGGGAGACAGTTTGCAACAGTGTCATTCCGAACCCACCAAGACGTATGGGGAGTGTTGCCTGCTCCCATTGTCTAGCTGTTAAATCTCTGGTACCAATCAAAGTTGTAAAGCACTTTTTAGTCAGTCGATCATGAATAGTGGCAGCAGGTTGCAAGCCATCTGGGCAAACTCCTCTAGCCAAATGGTTGAGTCGGGTTGCATGGCAATGTCTCAGAAGAAGCATTGCTCCCTGAGGCTCATTCAAGTCAGGTAACTGCTGGCAAATCACATTGCCAGAATTTGCGACGTCAATACAGACATTTGAGATGAAGTCATGACTGTCAATAGGAATCTCAAGAATATTAGTTCCTGTGTGGGAAATAGGGATATCTGTTGACAATAAATCTGGTACTGCTGAAGGCAATGGGCAGTACAGCTCACACTTCTTGTCTTGAATTTGAAGTCCTACATTGCCAAACTCTTGCTTTAAGGATGCAAAAGTGTCGAGCACATTGAGTGATGATCCAACCAGGAACATATCATCCAGATAAGCAAGGACAACAATGTCTTGGAACTTGCATTGTATGGTAGTCAGAATGTTGCAAATACCCAATGAGAAGAGCAATGGTCCAAGCGGGTCCCCTTGATGGATGCCTTCCTCTGACGACAGCACCATTGAGACATTGTCCATTAGGTAAACTAAAGGACTGGACCCAGAATACATCTGTCTGTCTGTCTGTCTGTCCATCTGTCTGTCTGTTTGCATGTCTGTCTGTCTGTCTGTCCATCTGTCTGTCTGTTTGCATGTCTGTCTGTCTGTCTGTCTGTCCATCTGTCTGTCCTCATATATTTCAAACATGAACACTACTACAGGCTAATGAAGAGAAGGTGAGTTTAAGCAGGCTCTATGCGGCCACTACAACTATACTGCTATCTATACCTAATGTATGTAAAATTGTGTGACAAAGTCATCTACAGTGTTACAACTATTAAAGGTAAGAATAGAAATTTTTTTGCTATTGTCTTTGCATTGCACCGCTGTAGTGTTATTGAAAACCGCTTTCGCCAAAAGCACATAAACTCATTGCAGTTATTGTTGCCAGCATCATCACATGATCGGCGAGATAGTTCCTGTAGATACTTTGTGGCTTCTTCACCCCAGCGACCAAAGTGTTCCATGACGAGGGGAACAAATCTCATTGAAGACATTCCAGCGAGCTTTAGCTCACTGTATTTTTTTGTCTTCCTGTCCTCTCTTCTTGCTGCTGCTGCCCCGTCTTTCTCAGCAGCCTGACTCACTATGTCCGATGCCCATGGATGTGAAAGGGCTACATCTAGTTCCACATTGGCACCAGTCTGTCTGTGTTTGCATGTCTGTCTGTCTGTCCATCTGTCTGTCTGTCTGTCTGCCTGCCTGTCTGTCTATTTGTACATCTCCACTTGCCTCACCCATAGAAATGTCCTCTCACAAAATCATGAATTTTCTCTTTATTAATCGCATGCAAATTCTGGAATTCATGAAGTGCACTACACAAACCACTCATCAACCATCCAAACCACACAACACACACACACACACACACACACACACACACACACACACATCATACACCAACCTATACTTCACAACATTCAATCCATTTGGAGTGACTACATCTACACAACACAAACACACATCCACCCATCAGCCTCTTTCTACATAAAACAAAAACCATGATTTCTACCTGGTCGTCTCTTTAAGAGATGCTCAGCTTCATCAGCAGTGATTTTAGAAACTGTTGTGAATACGTGAGCAAAGTTGGCTGCTGCTCTTTCCAGACAATATCGATGGTAAATGTTCCGTTGTCCTGCCTCTTTGTCAACTTCAAACTGACAAAAAATTAATTTATTATTAATTTATTATTATATTATGCTCACAAATGCCAAGTGGTTGTAGAAATCTGCTGATCCTGCACACAGATACCGTCCCAACAAAGTAGCGTGTGTTGTAAATATGGTGGAGACATCAACATGGCGAGTTCTGAGAAGAATTACTGCAACTCCTGTTAGCCACTCGTGAAAATGCGAGATTACAATCGCATTTGGTTTCATTCGCCTGCGATACTAAGGAAGATATAATTTGTAATTAAATTAAATCTATCAATACACACTAGACTTTTGTATTGGAGGGATGCATCTCACAATACATTAGACTATTGTATTGGAAGGATGCATCTCTCACAATACACTAGACTATTGTATTGGAGGGATGCATCTCACAATACATTAGACTATTGTATTGAAGGGATGCATCTCACAATACACTAGACTGTTGTATTGGAGGGATGCATCTCACAATACATTAGACTATTGTATTGGAGAGATGCATCTCACAATACACGGTCAAACCCATTTATTGAAATAAATAAACAAATGGGGAGCAGCTAGCAACCCCTGTCCAACACGGTTAACAATCCCGTGGCGACATATGGGACAGCAGCTAAGAGCTCTAGACTAGCTACAACGAAGTTGGCTAGCACAGCAAGACTAAAGTAAAAGAGAAGACTAAGTTAACCATTAATTAAACACAGTAACAAGGCTATGAACTGTTCCTCTTGATCCAGATTTTAAATGACTCTTCCATGACAGTCTTGATAATCTGAAGACACATGTTCTCCTTTGTCCTAGCTGGTATACGTAGTTCCGTGCACAAAGAATTCAAATTGACATTATGAATAAAACCTCTCGATCCAACGAGAAGGTTAAATTGCTTTACGAGATATCTCTTTTCTGACAGAGACTGCACTAGGTCGTAATATCTTGCAGTTTTTCTTTCGTCAGCTGCATCGAAGTTGGACTCATGACAGACAGTAAGTTCTACTAGGTAAATTCTCTGTACCACGTCGTTCCATAGAATGACGTCAGGTCTTTTGGCGGTCACAACGATGTCTGTTGGAAATGGAACAGTGCTGCAGGCAAGATCAGCGAAAACGTTGTAATTACTGGTGGACGTATTCTGAGAGATGGTGTCGTAGATTATCTTGAGAACAGCGTCGTGCCGGGTATTATAACAGCCTCTCTTAAGGAGAACAGAACAATTATTTAGAACGTGTAGAAGAGTCTGTCGTTTATGGCAGAGTGGACATCCATCATTTGTTCTCTTCTTCCACAGCAGAAGATTGGCATTCGTTGGTAATGACTCCGAGACAGCATTTAGAATGAAAGAGAAATGTTCTGATGTTAAACTGTAAACAACTTTTGACCATAAATCTGGCGCAGAATTGTCAATCCGGCTTGTCGCTCCTTGCACTTTGCGGCTCTGCAGTGTCTCCAGAAGATGCTGCTGAAAGTTCTTGTCAAGTCTGTTTTTGGTCTTTTCACCAAGCGACGAGCCTGACAGTCCAGGTGAGTCTGATAAAGAAACAAGTCCTTCTCTAACTGAAGAAAATCTCTCAGATGGCACAGAACAGGATAACCAGCAACAATTGTATAAATCCACCAATGCTGGGAGGAGTGATGGACATTTCTTCAACACTAGGTAAGAGATACCATCGAGAGGACTTGGAGTTGAGCTGTTTCGTGAATGTTTGATCTTACGGGCAACTTCATTAGCAGTAAGATCTAGTAAGATGCATCTCACAATACACTAGACTATTGTATTCATCTCTCACAATACACTAGACTATTGTATTGGAGGGATGCATCTCACAATACATTAGACTACTGTATTGAAGGAATGCATCTCACAATACAATAGACTTTTGTATTGGAGGGATGCATCTCGCAATACAAAGTATCAAGCATATCCACCACCCAGCCTTCATACCTCTGAAATAAACCAACAAACAAGGAACCCAAACATAATTGCATCAGTCGTCTCACAATCCTCATTTGGGCATCCTATATGACTTGCTTCCCAAAACTCTTTTTTCCATTGGTCCATGAAGTGACATGACGAGCCGATATCAAACAGAACAACATTTGGGCATCCTTCAATTAGCCAACGCCCACACATGACCTGGACAAGCAGCAAACAGACTAAGACTGAAATGAATACTAGACAGGTTCATACACGTAGAAGGCAAATAGATGGACAAACTAACAACAACAAAAACAGACAGACATACAAACAGACAGACAAACAAGCAGACAGACAGATGAACAAACAGACAGAGAGACAAACAGGGAGACAGACGGACAAACAAACAAACAGATGGGAAAACAGACAAACATACAGACAGACAAACAAGCAGACAGACAAACAGACAGACAGATGAACAAACAGGCAGACAGACAAACAGGGAGACAGACGGACAGACACAAAGACAGATAAACAAACAGGCGGGAAAACAGACAGACATATAGACAGACAAACAACCAGACAGATGAACAAACAGGCAGACAGACAAACAGGGAGACAGATGGACAGACAAACAGACAGACAAACAGACAGACAAACAGACAGACAAACAAACAGATGGAAAACAGACAGACATACAGACGATGAACAAACAGGCAGACAGACGAACAGACAAACAGACAGACAAACATAGAGACAGACAAACAGACATGCAGCACACAAAAGCACAAACTGTACAAACACAATGAACACAAGATCATATTTATGTACAATTTTCTTGTACGATTTCATCGTCTCGTGTGTGAGCACTTACTTTGAGCCCATGACTTCTCATTGATTCAAACACATCCTTCAGAATTCCACCTTCCGGTTCAATGATTTCAACTTCAGTTCTAACTCTCACTTCATTGTATGGACCAAGAAGGAAGTAACATCTTCCCAGTTCATCAACTGTAACTCCTGCTTTCGTTTTGATGACAGTGTAGATGCCACCGACTAGACATAATACAATAACAGAAACAGAAAGAATATGATCACAATGACAACATTTGTACAAAGAGATGATGGAGTAGACAGACGCATAGACATACATACATACATACATACATACATACATACATACATACATACATACATACATACATACATACATACATACATACATATATACAGACAGACAGACAGACTGACAGACAGACTGACAGACAGACTGACAGACAGACAAAAAGACATACATACATACATACATACATACAGACAGACAGACAGACAGACTGACAGACAGACTGACAGACAGACAAACTGACTGACAGACAGACTGACAGACAGACAAAAAGACATACATACATACATACATACATACATACAGACAGACAGACAGACTGACAGACAGACTGACAGACAGACAAACTGACTGACAGACAGACAGACAGACAGACAGACTGACAGACAGACTGACAGACTGACAGACTGACAGACAGACTGACAGACAGACTGACAGACTGACAGACAGACAGACAGAAATTCTCCATATTACAATAATGCAATGCTAAAGTCATTCTGCCTAAGCTAACTCGAGTCCAACCTAAAGCTGGATAAGTAGATAAGAACATTTACAATACAATAAAGACTATCAGAGTAATTCGCACTACATGACAATCATGTACTTTAATAAGTTAAACTCACTAGTATTCTTACTCTCAGTGCTAGAGATGTGAGTAAATTATGTGTTTCAATAAAATCAAATTGACAGACAGGCAGACAGACAGATAGACAGACAGACAGACAGACAGACAGACACAGACAGACAGACAGACAGACAAACAGACTGACAGACAGACAGACAGACAGACAGACAGACAGACAGACAGCTGAGGTGCCGTTACTGATATTCACTGTATGGTAGCATTAATGTTGAAAATAAAAGAGAAACAGATATAAAGACAAACAGACAATTGCAAACAGACAGACAGACAGCTGAGGTGCCTGTCTGTTTGTCTGTCTTTCAATAAACCATCAGCTGTCTGTTTGTCTGTCTGTCTGTCTGTCTGTCTGTTAATTTAATTTTATTGAAACACATAATTTACTCACATCTCTAGCACTAAAAGTAAGAATACTACTGAGTTCAACTTATTAAATTGCCATGTAGTGCCAATTACTCTGATAGTCTTTTGTAAAGACAGACAAACAGACAGACAGCACCACAGACCAATGGACACACACAGAGACACACAGACAGACAACGAGACCGGCAAGACAAAATACGACATTAGAAATACAAACTACATCAGACAAACAGACAAGTCAACAACAACAGCAACAACAACAATCATCCCAACGTCAGTGTCGACCACATCCCATCCGTTCACCTTTGTTCGCAACTTCCCAACTAACTTCGAACATCACGTTCACGTCAGGATCGTCAGTGAGTTGTTCGTCACCGAACGCATTCAATCGTATGTCTCCACTCATTTCCCTACAATTCTAAGAGACGGAAACGTCAATTGAGAGGCGACGAGTTCCCGGATAACCAACACAGTCCCGCTCACGTGAGCAACCACGTGAATTTCCAAATCACACGATTACTGCTACATAGTCTACCAATCAAAACTACTATCTACTTGTGGTCATTCGGACACCCTGAAAGATTATCCATCAGAATAACCTTCACATTGGACTCGTGTTAACGCGCGCATGCTGTTAAGTAAAGTCCCGTATATTTAGATGGCTGCAGTTGAATGGGAGAGCGGAGAAGAGTTGATCGTTGAGTTGCCGTTTGTGAGACATAGTAAGAAGGATGGAGTTTTGTATCTGACCAATCAGAGAATGGCTTGGGCTGAGTATAGTGCAAAGGAGTTCAAGTTTCAATGCGGATATTCAAACATGAAATGTAGCAATGACACGTTGATATTAATGGGAAATATGACATACGCGTAGACAGACGGACAGACACATACATGGACGGACAGACACATACATGAATGGACTGACATGTAGGCAGACAGACAGCTGAATGAAGGGACAAACACGTAAGTAGACGGATAGACACATACACACAAACGGACAGACACATAGACAGAGAGACAGACAGACGAACAAACCGATACATGAATGCACAGACATATAGACAGACAGACGGCTGTATGAATGGACAAACACATAGGCAGATGAACAGACACACAAGCGAATGGACAGACACACATAGACAGATGAACAGACACATAGACAGACAGATGGACAGACAGGCAAACAGAGAAAGACAGACAGACAGACACTCATGGACAGACACATAGACAGACACATAGACAGACAGACAAACAGAGAAAGACAGACAGACAGACACATATAGACAGACAGACGAACAGATCGATACATGGATGCACAGACATATAGACAGACAGACAAGCGAATGGACAGACACATAGACAAGACAGATGAACAGACACATAGACAGACACATGGACAGACAGACAAACATAGAAAGACAGACAGACAGACAGACACTCATAGACAGACACATAGACAGACACATGGACAGACAGACAACATAGAAAGACAGACAGACAGACACTCATTGACAGACACATAGACAGACACATGGACAGACAGACAAACAGAGAAAGACAGACAGACAGACACTCATAGACAGACACATAGACAGACACGTGGACAGACAGACACGTGGACAGACAGACAAACAGAGAAATACAGACAGACAGACAGTCATGGACAGACACATAGACAGTCATGGACAGACACATAGACAGACAGACAAAAAACAAACAGAAAGACAGACACATAGACAAACAGACAGACAGACGAACAAACAGACCGATACATGGATGCACAGACATATAGACAGACAGAGCTGTATGAATGGACAAACACATAGGCAGATGGACAGACACACAAGCAAATGGACAGATGAACAGACACAGACAGACAGACAGACAGAGAAAGACAGACAGACAGACACATAGACTTATGGACAGACACATAGACAGACGGACAAACAAACAGAGAAGGACAGACAAACAGAAAGACAGACACATAGACAAACAGGCAGACAGACACATAGACAAACAGGCAGACAGACACATAGGCAGACAGATGCACAGACACATAGACAGACATGAGGATGGATGGACGCACACACACACACACACACGCACGCACACACACACACACACACACACACACACACACACACACACACACACACACACACACACACACACATCAGGCAGTATACAGGGTTTGAGATGGACAGACAGACAGACAGACAGCTAGATTAATGACCACCAATATGTCATTTTTTGAAATTACATTTTAGCTCAGAGAATAAGCCCGGAGACGAGTTCAAAGGTTCAGTTGCAAATTGTGTTGTATGACGGTTCAACAGCCACGTTTCATTTCACAAATATCTCGGCTGATGGAATAGCACTGCAGGAGAGAAACACAGTCAAGGACATGCTTGCCAAGTTTATACAACATCACAAGCCAAAACCAAATAAAGAATTGGAAGAGAAGACAAAGTTGGCTGTGGGATTGTTACTATATGATTGTTTGTTTGTTGGTGTTGTCTGTCTGTTTGTTTTTGTTTGTTTGTTGTTTGTCTGTTTGTTTGTTGCTTGTTTGATTATTTGTTTTTGTCTGTTTTGTTTGTTTGTTTATTTTTTATTGTTTGTCTATTTGTTTGTGTTGTTGTCTTTCTGTTTGTAGTTTTTGTTTGCTATTTGTTTTTTGTTTGTTTATTAACTTGTTTGTCTTTGTTTTGTTTGTGTTTGTTTATCTATTTGTTAGTTAATTGTTTATCTGTGTGTTTGTTTTTTAGTTTGTCTATTCGTTTATCTGTCTTCTTTTCAACTCTGCTCTTTCTGAATGTTTCAGACTTTTGAACAGTGACCCATCTCTCTATCAGTTATACAAAGACATTGTTGTATCTGGAATTCTCACTGCAGAAGAATTCTGGGCAAACAAACAGACAGTCACAAAGACATCAAGCGACGAGCAAAAAACAGGCATATCACCTGCAACCATGGTACTTCATTACGACACATGCATCAGTTACATCGTAATGTGTAGTGAGTTCTGGTATGACAGGCTGAACTGCAACCGCAAGTTAATGGAGCAAACGCTGTGAAATACACTCTGACTCCAGAGATTATGAGAGCAATCTTTAAGACGTATCCTGCAGGTGGGAAAATGTTGATATTAAATTATGTTAATATTAATGTGTTTATTGAGTCTGACGTCTGTCAGTTGAGTCAAAATTGCATGAAATAATTGTGATGATTGTTTAGTTGAAAGAATACACGCGGAGAATGTTCCTGACAAGGTGAGTGGGTGTTGGATATTTATTATTGGGGTTTGAGTATTTGTGTTGTTTGTTGTGATGTAGATGTCTGAGGAGGATTTCTGGCGTCAGTTCTTTGATTCTCATTACTTTCATTGCGATCGCATGAGAGGAACAGGAAGTAGTAAGCGAAAAGCTGATTTGATATCACAGTCAGCAGAGAAGGATGAAACAGGTACAGTTGTTTGATGCAATGAGAGATGCATCCCTCTAATACAATAGTCTAGTGTATTGTGAGATGCATCCCTCTAATACAATAGTCTAGTGTATTGTGAGATGCATCCCTCCAATACAATAGTCTAGTGTATTGTGAGATGCATCCCTCCAATACAATAGTCTAGTGTATTGTGAGATGCATCCCTCCAATACAATAGTCTAATGTATTGTGAGCTGCATCCCTCCAATACAACACTGTCATGTATTTACGCCAATAATTCTGTAATCGTACAGAACAGTTAGCAGAAAGTCTAAAAGAGTGCATCAACCCACTATTGGATCTCACAGTACAGTCAACAGAGGTTGAAACATACGAAGGCTACGGAACAGGCCTCTTTCCATCACTTGTTTCCTCCTCATCTCATCCACCACCATCATCATCATCATCTACATCTGGTTCTAAATCTCTTATTCGACGGTTCAACCACCAGAGCATGATGATATTGAAATCAAGGACTAAAGATCAAGTCACTAGTACTGAACTTGAAACCGGAAATGCAGAGAAGAAAGCCAAGTTATTAAGAGAAACAGTAGAAAACAGTGAACTAGCAAGAGTGACAGAATCTTCGGTTGTCGGTCTTACAATCTCAAATTCTGAACGTTATTGTCATGGACCAACAATAGTACAGACGACGGACAGTGGGAGTGATGCAGCCGAAGGGAGACATCATGCATTAGAGGCGTTTCAACAGCAGTTGTCACAGTGGAATGCAAACTTGTCTAATGTGGGTGTCACGTGACAAACACGTGATGTTGGTGTTAAGTGATGGTATTGTAGGTGATGTCAAGTGAAGACGCGTGTCATGCACTTGCTAACTTGTCACCAGGTGGAGTACTGAATCCTGCACAGCATGCAGGTGGAACGCAGTGTAAGTTGAAAATGTAGAAGAAGGCTTGGTTATAGACAGACAGACAGACAGACAGACAGACAAACGGTTAGACAGACAGACAGACAGACGGTTAGTCAGACAGTCAGACACGCAGACGGTTAGTCAGTCAGTCAGACAGACAGTGAGACAGACATATGGACAGACAGACAGACAGAAAGACATGTTGACCTTGATATCTCCCTTGCCCACCCATGGAGTAGTGACATCTTTCCATCATCTGCTGGTGTTAGTGGTGCCGCTGCAGAGAGGAGAGCAGACAGAAAGAAAGAGAAATACTGCAAACAGCAATTACCAGGTAGCATAATTGTCACTGTAACCCCACTAGTATTGGAGCATTTTGGAGCTTGGGGGATCGATGGGTGGAAACTCCTGTGCAAGTTAGAAGTCATCAGACAAAGTGGGACGACCGAACGCTGCGGACTTTATCGACTTCTGGTCCAAACGCTTTTCTATTCAGCTCCAGAAGTGCAATGCTAGAGTCATCTCTAAAAAGCTATCTTCGCTGTCTGAAGACAACAGATGTGACCTCTGCCACCCAGTACTTTAGCCACTAGCTGGTACTGGAGGCTTTGCTTGTACACTTTAGTTTTTAAGTGTAGTCTTCATTTTGTTTACATGAGGTTTAATTTTAGCTTAGTTTAGTTGATGAATACTGCTAGTAGTTGGACAGTACATAGTACCCTGCATTACAAGTTCAAATATATGTGATTGACAGACAGACAGACGGTTAGTCAGACAGACAGACAGATTATTTTATTGTTACAGATCCTCTACTTGTACACATCCTAAACTTCTATAATGAACCAGTCCTTCACAGGGAAATACTTTAAAACATTAGTGGACTTGGATATGTACATTAAAGTCAAAAAGCTTGTTCATGTACAGACAGACAGTGAGACAGATATATGGACAGACAGACAGACAACTAATTAGTCAAGTTCTCAACCATTTTCAATTTGTTTGTTGCTGTCATTGTGAATATTGCAGACGTTGCTGGTGCTTCTGTTGAAGAGCTAGTGAAGAGACAACATTGTGCACTCGCTGAGCTACTAAGACACTTCTGGATGTGTTTCCCTGCAACATCGAAGTTTTTAGAAGAAAAGGCAAGTCAGTAGTTGCTACATATACTGTATAAAATTAATTATTTATTTGCTATTTAGGCAGCAAGAATGGCTGCTTGTTTACAGAGTTTTCGAGATTCTAAGATGATGGAATTTAAGGAGAAACTTCCTGTTGAACATCATCAGGTAGCACACGTGCATGTGCGCACATGCACACACACACACACACACACACACACACACACACACACACACACACACACACACACATGACCTCCTCCTCCTTTTCTTCCTCCTGTATTAGTGACACACACACACACACACACACACACACACACACACACACACACACACACACACACACACACACACGACCTCCTCCTTTTCCTCCTCCTGTATTAGTGACACACACACACACACACACACACACACACACACACACACACACACACACACACACACACACACACACACACACACACACACACACAGTGACACACACACACACACACACACACACACACACACACACACACACACACACACACACACACACACACACACACACACACACACACACACACACACACACACATGCAGACACACACACACACACACACACACACACACACACACACACACACACACACACACACACACACACACGCACGGACACACACACACACACACACACACACACACACACGCACAGGGACACGGGGACACACACACACACACACACACACACGCACGCGCGCGCGTCTGATCAGATTATATTCATTTCTCTTATCTCATCTCCTGGTTCAATGTCTAGTTGAGTGAACATCTAGATGACATGCTACAAGCAGCACTTGACAAATACTCAACATGGCAAGCAAGAAAACTAGCCAATAAATCACGAACTCAAAAACCATCATAATAGAATAGTATGTATTAGTAGAGTATTTATAGGATAATAATATAATTGTTACATATTGATGGTTGTAGAGGTGGTTTGATGCTTTCTATGAAAGTTTGTGTTACATATTGGGAGGCAGGGCCTGATATGCAACAATTTGTTTCTTGGTATAAATTGAAATATGGCTGGTGTGTGTGTGTGCCTGTGTGTGTGTGTTATGTGTGTATGTGTGTGTGTGTGTGTGTGTTTGTGTGTGTATGCATGTGTATGTGCGTGCGTGTGTGTGTGTGTGTGTGTGTGTGCACACGAGAACTCTACAATAACCCAACAAATTTCCGTAGTCAATATATACATTTTCTTCTACCACCACAACATCACAACCGCATTGACATCATCACTACAACTCCAGTATCTTCTATCACACAGTATACACGTATACACCCAGTCAGACAATACACAACCAGGAAGTGACGTCATAACATCTTATTTCTCCCAAAAGTTTCTTATAACATCTCAGTGATGCTCGTGCTCTTCATCAATCGCTCCATGTCCCTGTTTAAACAACACTAACGCTTACTTTAATCACAAGCGACCGCTAAACATCGTGATTTACTAATAATTCTTTATAATCGTGTTTTAGGCGCCAGAAAATCCAAAACCACAAAGTGCCGCCAAAGAACTTCGTCCAAAATACATGTACTCTCTTTGGCTGCGGTACCAGACTTCTCATCATCACAACAAGAGCCAGAAAGTCGACGAATATCAGTACGCATGCGTCAAAAGACAAACACACGAGCATGCGCAAACACTATGAAGTCTAAGAAAAAAATGTCCACAAGTAGGCATGGAGGTAATGTCGTTTGTATGTTAACTATTTATTATTTTTGTTTGGTTGTTTGCTATTCTAGGCAGTTTACACAACAAGCGGGACGCAGTGAGAAAAACGAGGTGTCACGTGACCTGTAGGTTTATTACGTAGTTTGTGCATACTTAACGATTTATTTTCTGCAGGAAGACGCACGCCGGTGGTGCATTACAATTGGCCAGGCGACAGTACGAACAACAAAAGAAGGCAGCAGATGAAAAGAAGAAAGTATGCGCACTCGCTTCGCTCGTCAGTTGTCTTGAATGCTAAAATTTTCAATACCAAATCAACAGTGAAGACTCACTGTAGTGACAACAATATAAAAATTAAATTTATGTTAAACGTAATTAATTATTTAATTATTAAATTAAATAATTAATTAATATTTAAATAAATATTTAATAATTAATATTTAATATTATTAAAATATTTAAAAAATATTAAATTAATATTATATTAAAATATTAAAATTTAAATATTATTAAATATAATGTTTAATAATTAATTTAATAATTTAATAAATAAATATTTAAATAATTAATAATTAATTATTATTGTACACTAGAGTCATCAGATTGCATGTATTTGTTAGCTAGAGGAAGCTGATCGTGCCAGGAAGGTGGAAGCGTTCAAAGTCAGTAATGAAAAGCGTTGCCGGAAAAGACAGAAAATGAACGAAAAAACAAAAAAGGGTCAACCTGTAATGGCTAATCGAATAGACATGTTACTCACAAAGATACAGGCATCAACATGAACAGACAATATGAGTTCTCTTATTTATCATTGGTAGCCAATATGAATGGGGAAAATTGTTTAATCATGTGCCAGTGTTTTTAACTGGTGTGTCTACTGAGTAAAATTTGGTGTTTAAGAGGTATTAATTAAGACTATTTCACATGAATATTTGATAAGCAAGTATGCAGCATACATACATACATATACACACATACATTTTTTACAAGGACCCTAAGGGCCCAGGTTCAATACTGCAATGACTATACTTGCTATACTCTAAACTTTCTATACTTGCTATACTCTACACTTTCAGCAGTCACACTATCATGTCACTAGGTACGTCATACTTGCATACTTCATACTTCATGCTTCAAACTTGCTGGACAGAACTGACACTCCGGAGAGAGAGGCAAGTGTATGTTAGTTCCTTGCCCAAGGGAACTTATGTATGTGGCCCTCCCGCACTCGAACTCTGACCCGAAGGTCCCGGATGTTGCCAATCTCCAAATGCACACTCTAACCAATCGAGCCACATACATACATACATACACACATACATACATACATACACACACACATACACACACACACACACACACACACACACACCACACACACACACACACACACACACACACACACACACACAAGCTCCATACACACATACATATTTGATACTTGCAGCAGCATACAGCCTTGCATGCCTAAACTATCTCTAACACTAGAATGTTACATACACATGCATACACGCCGACAGGTAACAAATGATTAACAATGCCAACTTACGTACTGTACAATGCAAAATTTGATTGTTAGCACATGTCAAGCAGTGGGAGGCAATCGGGAACTCGAGACGATTTTGCGCATGCGTGCAGCTAAATTACGATTTACAGTTATTGAAAGGCTCGACTGTCAGGTGAGAGTATTTAGTCTAATCTAGTGACTATAAATATAACTGACTATTTAAAATTAATGTGTCACGTGACTGGAAGTACGAAAAGCAGTCTGTTGTGTGGAGGTCACAACCAGCACATGAACTAGGTATTTACATACGTGTTTCCACTCTAGAACTTGTGACTAAACTACATTCGGGAATTTTTATTTACACATAATGTAACATCCGGGATATCACATCCGGCATTTTTGTTAGTTTGTGCAACTTGTGTGGGTGTGGTCTATGTGAGGTATTTTTATAGGTGAGTTTATGTTTTTGTAACACGACACACTGCATGTAGTTGGTCAGGCACCTGCAACAGCAAATGCATCAAACTATGCCAATACAATAGTCTAATGTATTGTGAGATGCATTCCTCCAGTATAATAGTCTAATGTATTGTGAGATGCATACCTCCAATACAGTAGTCTAGTGTATTATGAGATGCATCCCTCCAATACAATAGTCTAGTGGATTGTGAGATGCATCCCTCCAATACAATAGTCTAATGTATTGTAAGATGCATCCCTCCAATACAATAGTCTAATGTACTGTGACATGCACCATCTAATGTAATAATCAGAGATGCAACATCTCGTTTGAGAGATTGTATAAAATGTTTGTTCCTACAGATCATAGATCCATATAGTCCATAATATAGACAATATGCTACGCAAACAATCTTAATTGACAATCTAAGACGGCACTGATTCTGTCCTCGTACCATCTTTAGTTGATATAAACTCAACAAGACTTGCAAGCGGCGTCAGTTCCTTCTGGTCCAGAAGGTCAAATTTCAACGAGAAATAAATGAAGTGAGTGAAGAGACTGTTCCAGTGTCTGTACAATTCCAACTGGATAATGTCACTATAGTGATGGTGATACACGTGAGCAGCCACATGGAAAATCAAACGAAAGACTTTCCGGACGAGAGAGATGAAATTGGGAGGAAATGTTTGCCCTAAAAACAGCAAGTGTCGTCCATTAGAACGAATAAGTTGGTGACGATAGCAATAGGAAATACCAAATTTTGTTGGAAAGAGACTGTCATCTTGAAGCATCTTCTGACATGTTGTCATCACAAGATCAACATATTGAGGTGCAGAGAGTTTGGATTTCTTGCCTTTTGCTTCGTCTTGCCAATGATACTGCCTGCATGTATAAAATATGTAACTACCTAACACGCATGTAATGACGTTACGTGTGCAGTATAGAGGGAGAGATACCTTGCTGCAATACAATAGTCTTAGAGATGCATCCCTCCAATACAATAGTCTAGTGTATTGTGAGATGCATCCCTCCAATACAATAGTCTAGTGTATTGTGAGATGCATCCCTCCAATACAATAGTCTAGTGTATAGTCAGATGCATCCCTCCAATACAATAGCCTACTGTATTGTGAGATGCATCCCTCCAATACAATAGTCTAGTGTATTGTGAGATGCATCCCTCCAATACAATAGTCTAATGTATTGTGAGATGCATCCCTCCAATACAATTGCCTAGTGTATTGTGAAATGCATCCCTCCAATACAATAGTCTAGTGTATTGTGAGATGCATCCCTCCAATACAATAGTCTAGTGTTAAGGTCTGGCTAAGCGAGACCAAAAATTTTAGTCTAATGTATTATGAGATGCATCCCTGCAATACAATCATTGAACACAATTCATCATATAATTATTCAACCCAGACTTCCATTGTTCGTCCATCTACCCAATCACATCACACATTCACTTCAACTCTCATATACTAATCCTGCTCACAACGATCCTGCAGACATCACAGGGCACGACGTCGTAGTGCAAAGCTCCGAAATTGCTCCATACAGCAAATTAAAATGATTAAAAAACGACAACGCTAGACACAAGCAAAACCAATAGTCAGTGTCCACACAACGCGTCAACTCAGCCACAGTGTTCCTACTCTGAGCTGCCATCCATTCATTCTGGTCAGTACCCGGATGTAACGTCAACATACTGTGAAGGTCTCCTTCTATGATCCCGTTCTCAAAATACTTCGCTTCCATGTAAAGCTTCTTTTCCTCTGAAGTGCTTGCCTTCTTCTTTCCCTTCCTACAAATCAACAGGAAGTTGAAAAAGACGCTAGATTTCGTGTAGAGAGAAATCGCGATCGTACCCCATCAGCCAGTCCATTTTTGTGTAAGTACAAACGCTTGAATCAACAAACAGTCGGCGGACAAACTGAATACTCAACAAGTTGGGTGTTATCCGGGCTTCCTGACGTCATACAAATAACTCGATTTGTGTTGTTAAAGCGCGTTAACAACTAATTAACAGTTTGTAAACTATTTAAAAATTATAATTATTACATATTATATTATATTTTATTATATTTAAACATAATTAAAATATGAACGAATAATGTAAATATTTTATGTGCTTTGTGTTGTTAACGCGCTTTACCAAACCAATTAACAGTTTATAAACTATTTAAAATTAAAATTATAATTATTACATATTACATATTATATATTATAGTTTATTACATTTAAATATAATTAAAATATAAACGAATAATATAAATATTTTATGCGCTTTGTGTTGTTAACGCGCGTTACCAACCAAATAACAAATTTAGAAATTACAATTATAGCTACATTATATTATATAAATATAAAAATAAAAACAAAAATAAATATAAATAAATAACAATAAATAAAAATAAAAATAAATATAAATATAAATGAATAACAATAAATATAAATATAAATATAAATATAAATAAATAACAATAAATAAAAATAAATATAAATATAAATATAAATAAATAACAATAAATAACCATTTCTGGTCAACACACTGGGGCATGGCTACGGGCAATACCGAACCCGAATCTCGGCCTTTCCATGCCCAAAAGAGAGTTTAGTGTGGCACTACGGATATGGTTGGGTATCCCCATTTTCCCTTCCCCAAACTCCAAACGCTGCCCTTGTGGTAACATTATTGATAAGTTTGGTGACCATCTATTGGGATGTAATCAAGGACAGAGTTTGACAACGAAACGTCATGATGCTCTATGCGAAGTGGTGTACAACGCACTGCTTACAGATGATTCTCGTTGTCGTCGGGAGGCAAGATGTAGCAGTAGCAACCAAACAAGACCAGGAGATGTTTATCATCCAGATTTCGAGCGCGGTTTGCCTGCCTACTTTGACTTATCGGTACGAAGTTCCTTACAACCGTCTTTTCTCACTCAAGCAGCAAGTCATCCAGGTGCAGCATCTGATGCAGGAGAGATGGAAAAGGACGAACGACATCACCTGAATGTGTCCAGCACAGGCAGCCTTTTTCATCCGCTAGTAGTAGAGACTCTGGGTCTCTGGACAGCTGCTAGCCTTCAAGTGCTCAAGATCATAGCACGTAGAGCTTCGTTTAAACATAATGTTTCAATTAGCCAGTCTGTTTGTCATTTTCATCAGCAACTCTCTACTAGACTGTGGTGTAGCAACGCTAAAATGATACTAGCTAGATGTAGTTTAGATGGTACTGCTAGTCCCCTATGGGACCTATAATATAATATATATGTTTATAAATAACAATAAATAAAAATAAATATAAATATAAATATAAATAAATAACAATAAATAAAAATAAATATAAATATAAATAAATAACAATAAATAAAAATAAATATAAATATAAATATAAATAAATAACAATAAATAAAAATAAATATAAATATACATATAAATGAATAACAATAAATAAAAATAAGAATAAATATAAATATAAATAAATAACAATAAATAAAAATAAAAATAAAAATAAAAATAGGTAAATGACAATAAATAAAAATAAAAATAAAAATAAAAATAAAAATAAAATAAAAAATAAAAATAAAAATAAAAATAAAAAATGGTAATAAATAAAAATAAATATAAATATAAATATAAATAAATAACAAATATACATAAAACTTGCCGGGCGCGAATGTACTGTACGCAAGAATACACATGAGGTCATAGGTCAAGCAATCAAGTCACATGTCTCGCGCACAAAAGACCGACATCCGAGGCAGTCAAAGGTCACCAAATTCTCATTGTCTGCAAACTCGTTACACACGTGGCGCAACTCTCACTCTCACCGATGAGCGAAAGAGACACGGACACGACAACCTCGTCAATATCATCGTTCTACGACGAGCAAAGCGTTTTCGTCACTGGAGCGACCGGCTTCGTGGGAAAAGTTTTGATTGAGAAGCTGTTGAGATGCTCTGCGAAATTGAAAGCGATGTACGTATTGGTTAGACCGCAGAGAGGAAAGACGGCCAAGCAAAGAACCGCCGACATGTTGACTGACCGGGTGAGTGGGTGTGGTCGGCGGGTAGGGTGTGGTGAGGTGTTGGTGTGTTGTGTTGGTGTCTTGTGTTGGTGTCTTGTGTTGGTGTCTTGTGTTGGTATTTTGTGTTGGTGTGTTGTGTTGGTTGTTGTGCGGAAGTGGAGAGTGTGTAGAAGTGACTGTGTTGATTTGTTTATTTATTTGTTTGTTTTTATTTATGTATGTTTGAGTGTTTGTCCATTTGTCTGTCTGTCTGTCTGTCTGTTTCTCTCTCTGTCTGTCTGTCTGTTTGTCCATCCGTCTGTTTGTCCGTCCATCTGTCTGTTCGTAAGTCTGTCTGTTTGTATGTCTGTTGTCTGTCTGTTGTCTGTTTGTTTGTTGTTTGTTTGATTGTCTGTCTGTCTGTCTGTCTGTCTGTTTCTCTGTCTGTCTGTCTGTTTGTCCGTCCATCTGTCTGTTTGTAAGTCTGTCTGTTTGTATGTTTATTGTCTGTTTGTCTGTCTGTTGTCTGTCTGTTTGTTGTTTGTTTGATTGTCTGTCTGTCTGTCTGTCTGTCTGTCTCTCTGTCTGTCTGTCTGTCTGTTTGTATGTCTATTGTCTGTCTGTCTGTTTGTCTGTCTTTTTGTTTGTGTGTTAGTTGTTTGTTTGATTGTTTGTCTTTATGTCTGTTTGTTTGTCTATCTGTCTGTCTGTTGTCTGCCTTTTTGTTTGTCTGTTTGTTGTTTGTTTGATTGTCTGTCTGTTTGTTTGTCTGTCCATCAGTCTGTTTGTTGTCTGTTTTTCTGTTTGTGTGTTTGTTGTTTGTTTGATTGTCTGTCTGTCTGTCTGTCTGTCTGTCTGTTTATTTGTTTGTCTGTCAGTTGTCTGTCTGTCTGTTTTCTGTTTATTTGTTTGTTTGTCTGTCTATCTGTTTGTCATTTATCTTACATTAACTTCACTTCTTTCCTCACCAGGTATTTGACCATCTGCGTACTGAACAACCAACTTTCACCAACAAAATCATTGTTTGTGAGGGAGACATCATGAAACCAAACTTGGGTCTAAGTGAAGAGGACACGGCCACAATCACAGACAATGTCTCAGTCGTATTTCATTCTGCAGCGACAGTCAAGTTTGATGAGCCTCTCAAGTAAGGTTGTTTGTCTTGTTGGTGTGCTGAGTGTGTGAGCTCTGTGTGTAGGCTGTCTGTCAAGATGAATGTTGTTGGGGTAAAACAGTTAATAGCTTTGTGTCACAGAATGACAAATTTGAAGGTATGAGTTTACTTTTGTCACATTTTGTTGTTTTGGTTGACGTAGTGGTTGGTTGTCTGCATGTTTGTTTGTTACTCTTGATGTTTGCATGTCTGTCTTTGTATATGTCTGTCTGTTTGTTTGTGTGTCTGTCTATCTGTCTGTTTGTGTGTTTGTTGGTCTGTCTGTCTGTCTGTGTCTGTCTGTCTGTTTGTGTGTTTGTTTGTCTTTCTGTCTGTCTGTCTGTCTGTTTGTTTGTCTGTCTGTTTGTACATCTGTCTGTCTCTTTGTCTGTTTGTGTGTACTGTTTGTTTGTCTGTCTGTCTGTTTGTCTGTTTGTGTGTTTGTCTGTCTGTCTGTGTGTTTGTCTGTCTGTCTGTGTGTTTGTGTGTACTGTTTGTCTGTCTGTCTGTTTGTGTGTTTGTCTATCTGTCTGTCTGTCTGCTTGTGTGTTTGTGTGTACTGTTTGTCTGTCTGTCTGTTTGTGTGTTTGTCTATCTGTCTGTCTGTCTGTCTGTCTGCTTGTGTGTCTGTTTGTCTGGCTGTCTGTCTGTTTGTTTGTGTGTTTATTTGTCTGTCTATCTGTCTGTCTGTCTGTTTGTGTGTTTGTCTGTCTGTCTGTGTGTTGTCTGTCTGTCTGTCTGTTGTGTGTTTGTTTGTCTGTTGTGTGTTTGTTTGTCTGTTTGTGTGTTTGTTTGTGTGTCTGTCTGTCTGTGAATGTGTTGTTTGTCTGTCTGTCTGTCTGTCTGTCTGTCTGTTTGTCTGCCTTTCTTCCTGTCTGGTTGTCTGTCTATTTCACTGTTAGTTTATGTACTATCTCCTTGTCTTACTGATGTGTTTTTGCTTGCAGGCTCTTATTCACATATCGACAGCGTACAGTCATTGTGACAGGTCACAGATTGATGAAACAATCTATCCACCATCTTTACCACCAGATAAACTCATAGAAACCTTGAAGTACGAAACAACAACGAGTCACACACACACACACACACACACACACACACACACACACACACACACACACACACACACACACACACACACACACACACGATAATCATGATATTGAATTTCTAGGTTCCAGAGTATGCGATATACATTCAACGCCCTTATGTTTCTCTTCCTCTCTCACTGCCTCATCAAATACTCACGCATGGCTCGCACCATGTGGTTCTCACTCCTCCAGCTCTGCTTCAACATGCTCTCACGTCTCGGTCTACTCACAAGACTCTAAAGCAACCCAACCATCACACCCAACCCAATATCAATTAATTAACTATTTTGTTACTTCCATACTTAATATCAACTAGTAAGTAACTACAACTGATCTATAGCTTGTGTTACTGCGCATGCGCCAGAAAAATTTGATAATGAGGAATGTGAAAAGGTAATGAAAAGAGACTGTTGTCTAGTAGAGGCCTCCTTTGTATCGTTCAGGGTCCAGGTATTGTGTCTCTCTTGTGTCCTCTATCATTGTGTAGTTGTTGAGTCTGAGACGAACGACGGCCTCGAGTGAGATCTTTTTGAATGCATTGTAGAAGGTGAGGAAGTAGACAAGGAGACAAATGGCGACGGCCCATTCTGTGGTGGTGCTGACGATGTGTGTCTCGTATCCCTGGAAATGATGAGACGGATTGAGCTGTCTGTCTGTCCATCTATCTGTCTACTTGTCTCTCTGTCTGTCTGTCCACCTGTCTGTCTACTTGTCTGTCTGTCTGTCTGTCTACTTGTCTGTCTATCCATCTGTCTGTCTGTCCACTTATCTGTCTGTCTACTTGTCTGTCTGTCTACTTATCTATCTGTCCATCTGTCTGTCTGTCTGTCTACTTATCTGTTTGCCCATATTGTCTACTTGTCTGTCTGTTTACTTATCTGTCTGTCCGTCTGTCTACTTGTCTGTCTGTCTGTCTGCTTGCTTGTCTGTCTACTTGTCTGTCTGTCTACTTGCCTGTCTGTCTACTTGCCTGTCTGTCTACTTATCTGTCTATCTGTCTGTTTGTCTGTATGTCTAATTATCTGTCTGTCTATTTGTTCATCCAGATGTACCATTATAGCATAAATAGTCAACACTAATCACAGCCAATTGTAATCATGAAAGTATGACCTACAGGCATTGACGAGTTCCACTTGACCACGTCAGTAACTGTCACGTGCTTCTGGTGGGTGTGCAACTCATTTACAGCAATTACTCCAGTTATACCACCTACAAACAATAATACAACATAGTAATCATACAACACAACAGAGTACACAAACAACAATCTAGTATATATAAAGCTCAAATTGCCTGTAAAAAAAATCAAAAAATATGCACTGGGTCCCCTCTCAAGGGATCGACCCCCCCCGGAAAATTTCTCGATGACGCAAACGCTACACGTTCTAGTTTATTCAAACACACGCCCGCACCAGTCCTGCGTAGACTGTACATGTCGTAGTCCTTCGCAAAGCTTCAAACAATCAAATATTTCTTGCCGATGGAACTAAAGCCTGGTTCACAATATTGACGTCGACGTCGACAATAGAAATGAATCCTATTCCAACGTCGACGTCGGCGTCAACATCAAAGGATACCGCCGACGTCGAGGCGGTTTCTTTGAAGTTTGACGCTCAAATGAGCGTCAGCGTCATATTGTGAACCAGGCTTTACTCTTCTAGCGCTTTCGCTTCTCTCCAAATTCTGATTGCATTTGCACCAAACCCAACCTACACGTTTTCTGCAGCAAGCGCTACACAGGGAGTGTGTCAATTTCTATTGAAACAAGCACAAAGAGCAAGATTCGAATTCATTCAGAACATCCGGGACTTCGCAACAAAAATTGCACGTGACGTCTCCACACATGCTCAGACTGCGTGTTCTGTTAGAATGCTACAGTATCTTGCCGGTAAGAAGGACGGGGCATGGATCTAGTATACAATAAACAACACAACACAGTAAAACCTAATACAATACAACAAACAAACAATAATACAATACAGTAAACAAACAACAATACATATAAACAATAATACAATATAGCAAACAAACAACACAGCAAAACAAACAAACAACAACACAAATAAACAATAATACAAATAAACAATAATACAATACAGTAAACAAACAACAATACATATAAACAATAATACAATATAGCAAACAAACAACACAGCAAAACAAACAAACAACACAAATAAACAATAATACAAATAAACAATAATACAATACAGTAAATAAACAAAACAACAACACAGCAAAACAAATAACACAGCAAAACAAATAAACAATAATACAATACAATAAAAAACAGAACACAGCAAAACAAACAACACAACAACACAGCAAAACAAACAACACAAAACAACACAGAAAAACAAACAACACAAAACAACACAGAAAAACAAACAACACAACAACACAGCAAAACAAACAACACAGCACAACACAATACAGCACAACACAATACAGCACAACAAATAAACAATAATACAATACAATAAAAAACAGAACAACACAGCAAAACAAACAAACAACACAGCAAAACAAACAACACAACACAACACAACAGAGCAAAACAAACAAACAAACAAAACAATACAGTAAACAAACAACACAACACAGGAAAACAAACAACACAACACAATACAGCAAAACAAATAAACAATAATAAAAATAAACAAACAATGAAATATAGTAAACAAATGAAACAACACAACAAACAAACAATAATACAAATAAAACACAACACAAAAACAAACAACAACACAAATAAGCAACAACACAACAACACAACAAACAATAATATAAATAAACAACAACACAACAACACAACAAACAATAATATAAATAAACAACAACACAACAACACAACAAACAATAATATAAATAAACAACAACACAACAAACAATAATATAAATAAACAATAACACAATAACAACACAACAAACAATAATATAAATAAACAACAACACAGCAACACAACAAACAATAATATAAATAAACAACACAACAAACTAACAATAATACAAACAAACAACAAAACAAAACCAACAAACAATAATACAAATAAACAACAACACAACACAACAAAACAAACAACAATACAAATAAACAAACAATCAAATGCAGTAAACAAACAATACAACACAGCACAACAACAACAATAACACACAATACACACAATACACCAACATAAAATCACACTGACAAACACAATAAACAAACAACACATTCTATAACAAACCAGTGAAAACATGAGATACAAAGACAACCAAATATCTAGCCTCGTCCCCAGACTCACGTGAGTCTGGGGACGAGGCTACAAATATCAGCTCAAGAGACGATTGAATTCTGCTCACATGTGATTAAGAAGACGGTTGATAGAGTTGCAATGACAATTCTGATGATTGTCACTCTCTTTTGTCCTCTGTTGTGAAACATTTTGTAGGTCATGGCTGCTTGCATCCACTCGTACATAACACCAAACACAAACGTCATTACAGCACCAATAACGTGGACAACAAACACGTTGATATCCTACAGGGAAAGAGAAAACAGTAACACATACACAAGAACACGTGCATGCACACACACACACACACTGGACAAACACACACACACACACTGGACAAACACACACACACACACACACACACACACACACACACACACACACACACACACACACACCAAGACATTTGATTCACCACACTGTACATCTCATAATACAAACGATCGGCTACACAAACACCCAGATAACATTTTTATATCAACAATGTGAGACACACCACTCCTACAACACCCAGATAACATTTTTATATCAACAATGTGAGACACACCACTCCTACAAATCACACATTCACTTTCAATATAAAATATTATTCATAAACAGTAAGCTCGTCAAATACATTGTATGTATCTTGTATGTCCATTATGCAGTTAACTGTTCAACTCACCTGAAACGATGCGACCAACATCAACCCAACGACGGCAATAGCACCGACGACTGCTGACCACGTGTTCAGTCTTAGTATTCGTGATAAATCCTGCTTGTTGTATTCCTTCACTTGCTTGTAACGAACGTAGATCATAACGAAAGCTAAAAAGAAAACCAAAAATATTGTGACATCATATGCATCACGTGACATCATATCACGTGACATAACATCAAGTGTCATATTACGTGACGTCATATGAAGTTGTCATATTATGTGACGCCATATCATGTGGCGCCAGTGTGTCATGTGTTTAGTTACGTTTCATATGCATGTCACGTGCCTTCAAATGTGTCACGTGCCATTAAATAAATATGTCACGTGCCGTCGTGCAAACGTTTGTCACGTGACCTCTCTCACCAATAAACGCGCCGACGTTGAGTAGAAACGTAAAGACACAGCTTTCAGGCGGTGTCGCACCGGTGTCGCTAAATAACAAAACGCGGATACAAAAAGCGAAACAAACGAAAAGAAAACGGTCCACCTTATATACGGGAACCCAGCGCTGACGTCTTTCCTGGCAATCGCCAAAACGTAACTACAAAAACGGAAAACAGTTGAAGTAAAAAAATTCGTTCACTAAACAGATAATGAATGAAACAAGGTGTGATGAGTGTTGGTGTGTCTTACGATAGTATGAACGCTGTAGACATGACGAAAGCGAAGAGAACGGGAAGACATTCCGGACCGGGTGCCGAACAACACAACGACATTGGTCTCCTCTCTAGAGTGATATCCGCGCTGCTGCCGCTCTCACAGCTCATTCAGCTATGAGCCTCTAAGAAAAGGGACTTTGTAAAAGTCACGAGACTTGGCGAGTAGCGTACTCTAAATGTATAGGGCTAAACCGACTTCCGGTCTGGGTCTGGCTGGCTGGCTGGCTGGTTATGTCTGTCACACTACAGGAACGTGCCACGCCTCCTTAGTGTAGCCCAATCACGAAGCATTAATTCCTTTATGTAGTACGCGGCAACCAAAGACAATGGACGAACAACCAACCGTAGGCGCGAAACTTCCTTGAGAGAGTTTTCTTACCAGAACAGTGTAATTTATGTTTGCGATTGCTAGGACCTGTCGGAAATAAACAACAGAACTCACCTGTCTACAACTGCTGACCCGAAATCGATCGCTTTCTTGGTTTTACGATATTTATACGGGAATGTAACATTACGTCACCATGAGAGATTCTATGTCCCGTATACAATGACTCTCCTTACGACTAACAGACTATTTATAGTCCGTGGGCCAAGTCAAACGCCAAAAAATTGAAGGTAGTCCCCACTGCCGCACAACAATTGTTTCTCTATTGTAATAGTTAAAGCACATAACTATAAGCCAAACTGCACTTGTTGTCATTCTGAAAGATGGTCGGATTGGCACACAAACGGCAATTTTGATATTAGTGCACGCCCCCAGCGTTACCGGGGTAACACGCTTCTGCATTGCCGGAATCTGCTGTCTTCAGAGGTTCTAGCTTCCCTTAGTTGTTCGCTTTCGTTCTGACCTCGTACAATGAGTACTGAGGGTGATCTTCAACAGTAGCTGGAAAGTGAAGTAGACTGGTACAACCAGTGTCTAGGCCATTGTCACAAGGACGCGCACGGGGACGTGACACAATTTACTGCCAAAAGCTGGAAAGCTCTTCACGAAGCAGCAGAACAACGGCGTGACCAAATTTATGAGGCGCTTGCTCCTCATTTCCAAAATGGACCTCGTGGTGCATACCACAGTCGCTGCCACCAGACGTACACTAACAAGACCTTTCTGGTCAGACTTCAGCCTCACGGAGCAGCCTGATTGTGGAGAAACGCCAACCAGATATGTCAGTGGTAGCACAGCCACTTCATCTAGTACTACCTGCGACGACGAAAGACAACAGAGCAAGTGCTAGGCGCATGCGCAGTCGCACAAGTTTTCAAGCCACTGATCTAACAGCCTGCATAATTTGTCAAACAACACAAAAGAAGTATAAAGACAAACACCTAAACGAATCACTTAGCTGGTGCTTGACAGAGCAAGCTAGTGCTACTCTGTTGGAAGCAGTGTAAGGTGGTGCGAGTAGCAACACGACAGCCGAGTGAGTGTAACACCAGTGCTGCGTAACCCGATTCAGATGGTCGTATCACGCCTCGACTTTGCAGTTCCTGTACTTCTTCTTCAACTCCGAGTCTCCATTGCGTTGGCAGGCGACGAGGTCTACATGCAATCGGATTGTCCGTTGTTAGAGGAATGGTGTGCTCAATGTGAGTTACCTGTCCCTCGTTGCCTGGGTAAGCGAACACTTTGTTATACCTTCGCAGTAACCACTCCAGGCGATTTTTTTGTTCCGTGGAAATGGACTCTCCAAGGGTCGTTTCTGCGATAGGGTCGTACGTTATCTTACCAGTTTTTGTTGCGTCGTCACGTGTTCTGCCTTCATTCATCATAGCTTCAGTAAACTCGGCTAACGATTGGCCTTTGTAAACGGTCACTGGGTTTTCCGTGACATTCAAGACGCGAACAGGAACATTCTTTTCTTTACCTCCTTCCGCTACAGTTGCACATCCCAGTAGACCCGATCGTTCAGTTAATTCATGCAGTACCTCTACTACACCCGTCCACGTGGTTGAAGTGTTTGAATGAATTCTTCCCCATATTGTCCGTTCTTCTCCTGGTGAAATTACCACTCTGTCTGGTGAGTAGACTTGACCGAATTTTATCAGACAAACCGAACTAGTAGCCGCCGTGACAGTTTCGAATGTGGAGACCTTTTGACCATGGAGATACAGACTTTTCGTAGCAACGTCAATTTGCACATTGAGATGTGCCAGTATGTCCGTCCCCAAGATACCATATTCAAGTCCTCTGACTACGTAGAATGATTGTGAAATCTTACTAGGACCAATCGTTAGTGTCAACATATCCGTCATGCCCTCACACCGAAGAGCGGATCCATCCACCATTATTGGTTGCCGGACCATACGACGTCGTAACGGTAAATTATTGGTCTCCACGACGCTGTACGGTAACAGGCTAATATCCGCTCCTGTATCGACTAAGAACGCGTAGTTTCGATCGTAAATTGTAGCCCTTACCAAAATGAGTCCGTGACTAGCGGTTGTAAAATTTGAAACACGCCCTTCTTTTGCCTGGTCTACACGGTTTGTTGCTGGGCAGGGAGCTGTACAATTCCTGGCGAGGTGTCCTTTTTCTCGTGTTCAAGTCGACTTAGAGCATCAGCCACAACATTTTCTCGACTAGTTATATATTCTACAGTAAATGAATATTCTTCCAATTCCATAATCCATCTAGCACGTTTACCCCAGGGGTCTTTGGTATTGGCCAAAAACTGCAGTGGACGATGGTCAGTTCTCAAACAAAACTTAGTTCCTATGAGATGATGGCGAAAATGACGGACAGCCATCACAATGGCGAGAAATTCTTTGTCATATACGGAATACTTCCTTTCTGATTTGGAAAGTGTCTTGCTGAAATAGGCAACTGGTCTTATTCCTTCTGGCGTCTGCTGAGCTAATTCTGCTCCTATCCCGACCATAGAAGCATCTGTTGTAAGAACATACGTTCTATCTGGATGTGGATGACTCAGAATTGTATTAGAAATCAACATCTCTTTCAAAGTGCTGAAGGCGATTTCACATTCGTGTGACCATCGAAAGACTTTGTCACCCTCCAAGAGGTTATACATTGGTTTAGCGATAGATGCAAACCGCGGAATGAACCTTCGATACCAGCCCACCATACCCAAAAACATTCTAACCTCTTTGACGTTTGCAGGTTTGGGAATCTTCGCGATTGCGGCTGTTTTATCTGCATCTGGGCCCAGTCCATCTTTGCTCACTCGTAGACCACAGAAGATAATTTCAGTCATTGCAAATTGACACTTCTTAGCATTAATTCGGAGGCCGTGATTTAACAGCGTCTTAAAAGTGTCTTCTAACTGTTTAAGATGATCATCGAACGAAACCGACAAAACACAAAGATCGTCCATATACAGGACGAGTTGTAGGGGGGTCATGTGTCTAAACACGGAAGCCATCATCCTACAGAACGTCGCTGGAGCGCCTTTCAATCCGAATGGCATTCGATTGAACTCGTAAAGGCCCGACGGGGCTCGAAAAGCCGTCTTCTCCTTGTCGTTCTCAGCAATCGACACTTGGTAGTATCCGTGCGCTAGATCAATGTGGCTGAAAAATTGGGCTCCTGCCATCGATTCCACAGCAGCTCGAATTCGTAGTGATGAAAGACTTCTTCTAGCTATCGAACATCTCGACCTCATAGCAATTGAGGTAGATATCATCGTTCTTGTTACTCGACGTACACGCACAAGCAAAATCTAAAGCGTTTCCTAGAGGCAAGAAATGAATCCCCTGTTGCACCATACTCTGATGTTTATGGCGCGCCATGTGTGTCAAAAGTCGTTTCGTCGGCTCATTGATGTCGACGTCGGCTCATTGATATGGCGCGCCATGTGTGTCAAAAGTCGTTTCGTCGGCTCATTGATGTCGATTCGTCGGCTCGTTGATGTCGTTTCGTCGGCTCATTGATGTCAGCGGGGGGCCTCAGGGTGCGTGACCATTTCGTCCATTCCATTTACAACAATTGAATAAATATTGAATTAGAAATTGAAAATAGCCTAGAAGTTGCTTGTAATCTCAATATTCAATTCTATTAAAAATTAAAATTGACTGATTGACAAACTATAATTATCTGCGGATTATAATAAATATTGAAAACATACTTAATTTCTAAACAATTTTCTATTTCAATTCAATGCAATATTGAAATTGCAAGCACGTTAGTTTAATTTTCAATGTTAAATTCAATAATCAATTTAAATTTAATTTAATTTTAAATTTTATTTTTATTTTAAATTTAAATTTTAAAAATTAAATTTTGAATTTTGAATTTGCATGGCCAATTGGTCCATTCCATTTTTAATTTTTGAGACAAATTAAAAATTGAATGTCAAATTAAAAATTGACTGACGTTGTTTGCTTTTACCTGCGAATTTTCAACACTTGCTGTGTCCACTGTGGACGCGGGCCCGCCACACGCGGGGAAGTCCCTAGAGGCACTAACCTTAGTGGATACAACAGATCAACAATTCACAGGTAAACACTTTGTGTTATGATAAGGTTCTTACAGGCCTGTACAGGCACATCTACACGTTGTTGTAAACATTGTTGTCTAGAGATGTACGCATGTTAATTAACACGTCGTAGCTTGTTGTATCCACTAGGGTGCCTGTTATAAGAAAGCCTTTATACAGCCTTTAGGGACTTCCCCGCGTGTGGCGGGCCCGAGTCCACAGTGGACACAGCAAGTGTTGAAAATTCGCAGGTAAGAGCAAACAACGCCAGTCAATTTTTAATTTGACATTCAATTTTTAATTTGTCTCAAAAATTAAAAATGGAATGGACCAATTGGCCATGCAAATTCAAAATTCAAAATTTAATTTTTAAAATTTAAATTAAAATTAAAATAAAATTTAAAATTAAATTAAATTTAAATTGATTATTGAATTTAACATTGAAAATTAAACTAACGTGCTTGCAATTTCAATATTGCATTGAATTGAAATAGAAAATTGTTTAGAAATTAAGTATGTTTTCAATATTTATTATAATCCGCAGATAATTATAGTTTGTCAATCAGTCAATTTTAATTTTTAATAGAATTGAATATTGAGATTACAAGCAACTTCTAGGCTATTTTCAATTTCTAATTCAATATTTATTCAATTGTTGAAAATGGATGGACAAATGGTCACGCACTCTGAGGCCCCCCGCTGACATCAATGAGCCGACGAAACGACATCAACGAGCCGACGAATCGACATCAACCAGCCGACGAAACGACATCAACCAGCCGACGAATCGACATCAACGAGCCGACGAATCGACATCAATGAGCCGACGAAACGACTTTTGACACACATGGCGCGCCATAGATGTTAGTGTTATGGAAACCGTACTGCGTAAAACCGAAATAGCCCTCTTTCAAAAGAAAAGAATGCTGCAGTTAAGTTTTTTGAGGCAACGTTGTTTAGAAATAATGGAACAAACCCAAAGTGGCGTTGTAGCTGATACTGAGAAGTCATTATATCGTAATGATAAATAAAGTGAGCTGTATTGTCCCGGTTTGCAGACAGGGTAACGTTCTGGAGTTTGTCTGACAGACAGCAAAGTGATTTGCTTTATGATTCTTGTTTGCCAGCGGGAGCTGTAGCAGAGGCATTTAGTAACCTACGATTGGAAGGTAGCAAATTTTCTCAAGAAACGTCTCCTGAAGAGGATCATAGTAATTCCACTGACGACACTGCATTCTTACAATCATCTAATGATGATATAGAGGATATGGGCCGCAGTCTTTTTCACGCGGCAATGCACTTGCGTAGTCAAATTCTAAGTTTAACAAATCGTATGCAATGGCCTCCAAGTTCCAACGAACTAAGGAAGCCACCAAACATTCCACCCGACTTGTTTACCTTTCTAGCTTGGGTAGTAAACGGGGACGATGGCTCTAATGAAGCTATTTCTAGCAGAAACAGAGTAAGAATCACGTCTCAAAGAGCAGAACGCTATGTCACCTCTATTGCTGAAGACCTAAATAATTCATTGTGCTACTAACGGTAGAGTGAAAACACCAAAGCACGTCTGTTTGCCGATGACTGTTCGAAACCTAACCAGTAACGTGCAGATTGTGTCGTTACTCAATCGATTTGGCCACGGTTTGTCCAATAGTCAAATGCAAGAGATCGATACGGCAATAGCTGAACAACGACTGCAGGCCGACAGTAGTGAAGTATTCATTCCTTCAAACATTGTTCGTTGTGGACAAACAATCAGTTTCTGTTGGGACAATAATGACATTTTGGAAGAAACACTGTCTGGCATGAGAACCACTCACTGCACAAATGGAATAATCTTGCAACGACAACTATGTGGACCGTTACCTCAAGCTTTAATGGAAATGGTCAGTTGTCATTGTACTAAAGGCTGCTTGACGCAACGATGTTTGTGCAAATCAAATCAACTGGCTTGCACCGACGTCTGTGGCTGCATCGGCTGTGAAAACAAGTCAAACGCAGAAGACGCAACGGAAGCCGGCTCTACGCTTTGTGATGACGGCTATGATGACGACAGTGAAGAAGAAATGTGACAACGTAATGTCGTTGATTCTCATATTAAAAATAATTCACCTGTTTTGATATTTCTGCTGGACGAGTTTTGAAAATTACTAGTAGTTAGTTAAGTAAAATGGTAACTGAAATTAAAGTGTTTACGCTTTATTTTTATTGCGCATGCGCATTGTGAGCAAAATTATGTTACCGGTCACAAAATTTTTAGGTATATTTATATTGGTGCCGTTTTCAAAGTTTTAAGCGTAGTAAAACCAGTACACGAACGGTGTTGCCATGGTAACAGCACTTGCTCACTTACCTTCGATTATAACGACTTCGGACCTGTTGCCTCTTTGACAACAATCAAATTCCTGTTTTTCCTTTTAACTTCTATTATTCTAGCCAATAAAATCATTGTTGTGAAGATGTGGGAACCAAAGTACGTCTTACACAACTTGGCCCATGGACTATTACGGACTTTGCGGTTACGCGAAACGACAGTCGCTATGTAGGATTTTAAATACATTTTACAGGTAGCACGTCTAGACAGAAAATAGCGTGTATATTCGTATTTCTTCGCGACAATCACAATACTCCTCCTAGCGTGCACGTGTACGTACGTGGTGTTCAGGACTTTGAAGGCTCATAGCTGTAGAAGCGACGGTTTACACACAGCTTCAATTACTAGTTAATTAATTAAGGAAGGCCTATTACAAGTACATATGTCTACGTGAGGAAGCAAGAGCTGTTGAACAGTTTTTGGTTACAAACACGCATTGGGGCTGTGCGTATTGTCAGACTGGTTTATTAAAACTAAACAGTGATAATGGTGGTTGGAAACGTGCAGTGAAGTGTTGATATCTTACAGATTTGTGTGATTGACTTTTAGCAAGTTCAAAGTTTGTTTTACTCAGCAGTCATTAGTGGCTGTAAAAATTGCAATCAATTGTGACATTTGCTGTCCATCCTATACTGAGCTAAAATAGCAATTCCTGCTTACAACAACTACACATAAAAACCAATGACTAAAAGCAGACAGTTATGTAGAGATAACAACAATAACCCACATATGTCATTCCTTCCCTCCTTTGCTCTACTAAAGCTCCCTAGTAATGCTCCCTATAGCTGGTAATGCTTGTGAGAGCAGCTAGCAGTCCAATTGTGAAGTTGCTTCCATTTTTTCAAGTTAGATGTGCATGACATCAATGAGATTCATGCTCTCACCTTCCAAATTTCCTCTAACTGTCCTCCTTCCTGGAGTTGATTTGTATGAATCTGTTGACTTTTGTGTGATCAAAATAGTGAAAGCCATCTCAGCAGTTGGTCGTTCAGCACGTCTATCACGTGTCATTTGCAAGCACATATCCAACAGATCAGGATTCTTAATCTTTTGTATTTGACTTCGCCTTTCTGTACGAATTGGTGACAGACCCGTAAACAACTCAGTCAGGGTCACACCCAGACTGTAAACATCAGACTCTCGTGTGCTGCGAGCTGAGCTACCATCACTGCGAGGAAATTTCTCAGGTGCACAATATTCAGGACTCAGAGCACCTAGAGACGTGCTGCTGTTGATCATGTGACTTGCACCGAGATCACCCACTTTGGCTACCATATCACGAGTGATCATCACATTGGTAGTACGGATATCACAATGAACATAAGGCTGAGGACGCAGGCGATGCATATACGTAATGGCAGCAGTAGTATCTGTAGCTACCTCGATCTGCTCTCGGAATGACAGATAGCAACAGAAACTCTTTGAAGCATGTGCTGCCTTCATTAGATCGCTAAGTGAGCCTTGAAGAAGCTCCATCACAATTTGGATGGGAATTCCCTTCTTCATCACACCACCATAGATAGGGACGAGGTTGGGATGATGCAACTGACTGCAGACGGTCAGTTCTCTCTTGAAAACTGGTGCCAGTTGAGGAAGCCTCAGCTTCTCGTGAAACGTTTTGACAGCAACGGGGACATCACACCAGTGACCAACTTGAACAACTACACAAAGAATGTACATAGCAGCATACTCATACAACTTTATTTAAATCCAATGACACCTTAGATGTATGATCTAACTGACTATCTCACCTCCATATGATCCTTCTCCCAATTTCTTGCCATCGAGTTGCAATTTATTTGCCTGAATTTCCAGGGCATTCCAATATTGATTGAGCTGTTTCTCCTTCTCTTGGAAAGCCTCTTGAGCACACTCACGTTGTGCTTGAACACGACGTACCTCCTGACTGAGCTGCCTTTTCTCAGCTGCTAGCTGTTCCTTATCAGCTGCTAGCTGTTCATTCTCAGCTGCTAGCTGTTCTTTGTCAGCTGCTAGCTGTTCATTCTCAGCTGCTAACTGTTCCTTGTCAGCTGCTAGCTGTTTGTTGTCAGCTGCTAGCTGTTCCTTGTCAGCTGCTAGCTGTTCCTTGTCAGCTGCTAACTGTTCATTCTCAGCAATTTTTTGGTCTAGTCTTGCCCTTGTCTCTCTTTGCTGTAATTGCTGACTTGCTTCTTTTCCTTCCTGACGTGAAACTGAAGACTGTCGTTTATCATCTTGTCGTTGAACAGGTACTGACGACTGCTGTGAAAAGAATGCATAGGACTTATAGTAATTATTCACTACAGTAGAATGTCACAATATATCCAAACGCTTCAGTCAATTGAAGGGAGGTGCTACAAATACACTTTGTGTGCAAAATTAGTTTATATGCCTAAGTGCAGTAACAGTCTACAGAGTGTTCTCATTCACTTTTCTGTCTATAACTTTGAATCTCTTAAATGTGCAACAGAGAATGAAGTGGGAATTCGTGCAATCAGTGTTCAGTCTTTGATACCTTAATGAGGTATAGTTGCCTACTACTATAGAGTAGAGTAATGGTCACATGTATACCATGTCTGACAAGTGAGGTATCACTTGACAAAGATGGAATAGCGTGCCTGGTAATTGATGTCAATTAGGTAATTAGGTATCAGGAATATTCAACAGTTCAGGGTCCCAAAGCATTCAGATAAGCAACATCTTATTGTACAGTAAAATACAGTATTTGTTTGAATCCTTTCCAGTGCTGTGGCACAGCCAATGCATAGATGGATAAGAAGATTAGACTCATTATGACTGCAAACTGACACCATCCATAGCACTAATGTCTCAAGCAAAATCATCATCAAATGTTCATTTGCACAAAATATCACATAATTATTACAGTTTGCATAACACACATGCTGCAAACAGCAGACAAACACTACGCTATACACATTACTTTAATTAGGTGGCCATTAAGTCCACCCACGCAAAACAACCCCGAATTTCACTTGTTACAAACAAACAACTAACGAACTCAAAACAGCCATACCATTCAGCAACAACACCCCGAAAGAAGTCCTTCTAATTCGGACGACGCGAAAAGCTCTAGAAAGTCAAAAAAAGTCGTCTGGACAGTTGGTGCGGCTCCAAGCAGTCGTTTTCTTCGTCAAATTGCGCCGCCATTCTGAAACATACGGGAGTTTTGAAGAATCACGTGGGGCTATCATCTCTGACGTCCTACATGCCTCCGTTAAGCCTCGAATTTCCAGACCAGAGAGCGCTAACTCTAGTAGTCTGGACCACGTCGATACTAAAATGATTTCGGAAGTATTTATCAATAGCGATGCTAAATGGTGTCTAACAGCGTAGGATCGTTTTACCTAGATCAACATATCATTTGAAAATGCCATGAGATCTCACGAACAAAGAATAGACGTCTGCCGTGTTTGCGGCGATATCTTGGTGGACGGCATGAAACGACGACTCTTTGATTCTTCGGCAGACCGCTAGCTAGTCTAACCGCTCGACTAGCGAGACTACCGCTCGACCAGTTGTCAAAGGTGACGGTCTGGCGACGCTGCTGTGCATGTCCTGTAACCGCAAGCTTGAAAATATCGAAGAACTGAAGCTGAAACTAAAACTAAGATGTGTGCGTGCAGTCATTCTCTTGGCGTGCACTTAGCCGCCCACGAGGATTTCACACGCGCGCAATCAGTGCTAGGGTGCACCTAGCATAACCAATTATTGCTAAGCCAATCAGAATTTACAACCAAGATTTGGGTTGTAGGAGCTGATTGGCTTAGAAGGGCTATTTCCGAAATCATTTTAGTATCGACTTGGTCCAGACTAGAGTTCGCGCGCTTTGCGCGCTCTCTGGTCTGGAAATTCGAGGCTAGCCTTCGTTGTGACCGCATATATTATACAAGCTCCAACACCCGGCTTCGCCCGGGGGACAACACATGCCAGGTGCTTCTCCTTTGCACTTCATAGTGCCGCAGTTGACACACACGTTTGTCATAGAGCCAATACAACACGGAAGTGGAGAGGAGACAGGTCGCCTTTATAGGTAGAGATTATAGCATTAATGACAGACAGACAGACAGACAGACAGACAGTTGTGATGTCTTCCTCTACCCATATTGTCTACTCCTCTTTACCAACATTGTCATCATGGATTGTACACATCTTTACCTCGCGTCAGGCTAGGCGTCTTCTATGGTGGCCATGCACTTTGTGATGTCCATCCATGTTATCCGGGAGACAGACAGAGTGTTCAGTTTTTTGCTTTTTAGTTGTCATTGTAATGTAGTGTATCGTGCTTTGCTTAATTTGATTTAGCCTGTAATAGTTCTGATTTATGAAAATATAATACCATTGACAGACAGACAGACAGACAGACAGAAAAACAGGTCGCCTTTGTAGGTAGAGATTATAGCAGAAAGTATCTAAAAATGCGTTTGATGCTTGGAGAGGCAGAGGGGGTGTAGCCAGGTCACGTACAGTTTGTATAGAGAACCGTTTACTGTCACTAATTAGCCGTGGTGTAAGTGCTTTTACCGTCTAAATAGTAGCAGCCAGACAGAATTCTCATTCATAGATATATCCCGTACAATTGCCGTTTCTAGAGCCCGCTGATTTTTGGATTAACGATTGGGTGAAACCATTTGGACTTGGACGTTGCTGCCGTTGCGAGGAACAGGTGTATCGAACTTGGCATCTATTCGACACGTGTCCAGTTTCAAAAAATCCCGTTGATTGGATTATTGATCCCGTTGAAGCCATTTCGACAGTCCCGTTGCGGAGAACAGGTGTATCGAACCTGGCATCTATAATTTCGACGTGAATCGCGGAACGTGCAAGTCACGTGCAATACTTACCCGGATAATCCGTTCCCCGTATATAACGAATGCCGACTGTCGTCATTTCGACAATCCCGCTGAACGTCGTCTGTTCGAAGACGTTGCTGGCGTTTTGGGGAAGAGGTGCATCAAACACGGCAGCTCCGTATCTAACGAAGTCACGACGCGTATCGACTGTCGTCATTTCGACGGTCCCGCTGAACGTCGTCTCTTCGAAGACGTTGCTGGCGTTTTGGGGAAGAGGTGCATCAAACACGGCAGCTCCGTATCTAACGAAGTCACGACGCGTATCGACTGTCGTCATTTCGACGGTCCCGCTGAACGTCGTCTCTTCGAAGACGTTGCTGGCGTTTTGGGGAAGAGGTGCATCAAACACGGCAGCTCCGTATCTAACGAAGTCACGACGCGTATCGACTGTCGTCATTTCGACGGTCCCGCTGAACGTCGTCTCTTCGAAGACGTTGCTGGCGTTTCGGGGAACAGGTGCATCGAACACGGCAGCTCTTCGACGGTCGCAGACTGGCAAACGACTGTGTGCGTATATTTTCGAGACCCGGATATCAGCAAAAATATCTTGCCTTTGCCGACGTCGCCGGCAATAGACGACACGGTCGGCGCGTACCGCCCGACGTCGGGAACGGGCAGTCTAAATTCGGTGGAGACACGATGCGCCGTTCCGGAGATATTCGCGCGCGAGCGGAAGCGAGCGCGATCGCCGGGAAACGGCGTCGTCGTGGGAGAAGTCAGGAAGACGACCGCGGTCTGACTTTCGACCTGAATGAATTCGGCGTGCGCGAGCGAAATTCGGCCGAGATCGGACTCGCCGTCTTCGAGAGACGCTCGTACGTACGGGCACACAGACAGACAGACAGACAGACAGACAGACACACAGACACCTCTCCTTTATATATATAGACAAGCTCCAACACCCGGCTTCGCCCGGGGGACAACACATGCCAGGTGCTTCTTCTTTGCACTTCATAGTGCCGCAGTTGACACACACGTTTGTCATAGAGCCAATACAACACGGAAGTGGAGAAGAGACAGGTCGCCTTTATAGATAGAGATTATAGCATTAATGACAGACAGACAGACAGACAGACAGACAGTTGTGATGTCTTCCTCTACCCATATTGTCTACTCCTCTTTACCAACATTGTCATCATGGATTGTACACATCTTTACCTCGCGTCAGGCTAGGCGTCTTCTATGGTGGCCATGCACTTTGTGATGTCCATCCATGTTATCCGGGAGACAGACAGAGTGTTCAGTTTTTTGCTTTTTAGTTGTCATTGTAATGTAGTGTATCGTGCTTTGCTTAATTTGATTTAGCCTGTAATAGTTCTGATTTATGAAAATATAATACCATTGACAGACAGACAGACAGACAGACAGACAGAAAAACAGGTCACCTTTGTAGGTAGAGATTATAGCAGAAAGTATCTAAAAATGCGTTTGATGCTTGGAGAGGCAGAGGGGGTGTAGCCAGGTCACGTACAGTTTGTATAGAGAACCGTTTAGTAAATTACTGTCACTAATTAGCCGTGGTGTAAGTGCTTTTACCGTCTAAATAGTAGCAGCCAGACAGAATTCTCATTCATAGTTATATCCCGTACAATTGCCGTTTCTAGAGCCCGCTGATTTTTGGATTAACGATTGGGTGAAACCATTTCGACTTGGACGTTGCTGCCGTTGCGAGGAACAGGTGTATCGAACTTGGCATCTATTCGACACGTGTCCAGTTTCAAAAAATCCCGTTGATTGGATTATTGATCCCGTTGAAGCCATTTCGACAGTCCCGTTGCGGAGTACAGGTGTATCGAACCTGGCATCTATAATTTCGACGTGAATCCCGGAACGTGCAAGTCACGTGCAATATTTACCCGGATAATCCGTTCCCCGTATATAACGAATGCCGACTCTCGTCATTTCGACAGTCCCGCTGAACGTCGTCTGTTCGAAGACGTTGCTGGCGTTTCGGGGAAGAGGTGCATCAAACACGGCAGCTCCGTATCTAACGAAGTCACGACGCGTACCGACTGTCGTCATTTCGACGGTCCCGCTGAACGTCGTCTCTTCGAAGACGTTGCTGGCGTTTCGGGGAACAGGTGCATCAAACACGGCAGCTCTTCGACTGTCGCAGACTGGCAAACGACTGTGTGCGTATTTTTTCGAGACCCGGATATCAGCAAGAATATCTTCCTTTTCCCGACGTCGCCGGCAATAGACGACACGCTCGGCGCGTACCGTCCGACGTCGGGAACGGGCAGTCTAAATTCGGTGGAGACACGATGCGCCGTTCCGGAGATATTCGCGCGCGAGCGGAAGCGAGCGCGATCGGCGGGAAACGGCGTCGTCGTGGGAGAAGTAAGGAAGACGACCGCGGTCTGACTTTCGACCTGAATGAATTCGGCGTACGCGAGCGAATTTCGGCCGAGATCGGACTCGCCGTCTTCGAGAGACGCTCGTACGTACGGGCACACAGACAGACAGACACACAGACACCTCTCCTTTATATATAGAGATATTATTTATTTAAATAATTGCGCAATACCGCTCGGAGCATAATATGGGTGTGATACTAACTCCGCCCGCCGTTGTCCCTAGCGACAGCCAATGAACATTTAGCATATAATTTGTTGCACGTGTGTTTCAGTAGCTCCGCCTGGATATTTGTTTGGCGACCAATCATCAGTTGCGATAGAATTGATTAGTCTCCGTGATTGGTTCCGACGTTCGACATCGAAAGAGCTTGAATCCGTCCGTTATTTCTTTCGAAAATCGTTCGGCGACCTGTTTCTTCCTTCTGCGAACGGTTTTTGGCCAAGCGACCGTTTTGGGAGACGCGTCGGCGTAAACAACTCGAACCGAGCAGACTCGCCCACCCTAATTCACGTTTCCCCGCTCGTAATCCGTTCGTTTATGGGTTTGACTTTGTCTATAGGTTGATTGAAACGTTATTGAGAGGATAGACGAATGTTGTACGACTGATAATGAGCGACAGGAAGAGGTCTGGTTCGTCTCGCGGCTAATTCACGGCGTGACATTGGACTAGATTGCTAAATTGTTGCATTTGAGGTTGTTCTTGGTACTTCTAATAAAGTAAGAAAGATGTAGAAACATGTGCAGTGTGTTGAGGCTGTTGGCTGACCAGCTAGAGTGCAGTTTAGAGCAATTAGAGCAGCAAGATGTTGGTAATTAGAGTCACGTGTCATTGGGTTGACCTGAAACGTCCTCTGTAGCGAAGTGTTGTTGCAGATTTCTCAACAACACGCTCGCAAACAGCCACGAAACTCAGCACGGAACTACATCTCCATAAAAGCAACAAAGTTATGCAGCCATTTTCACACCTCAGACCGTTCCCTTCGAACAATCACAGTCTACCAAACAACCGGGGAAGTTCGCGAGATGTCCCGGATAATCTGAACATCTGTAGGGCGTATCGACAGCTTGCATGACAACTTCGAATCATCCGCGCACAGTGTAGTAAGTTTTTGACATCAGCTCGTCTTACAAGGCAGCGTTGACAACTGATCTATTCTCTGTTTTTTGGCGTGCTTTTCAACCTTAGAGAGATCTACATACGCTTGCAGGAAGCCGAGCAAAACGGTCAACTATGACGTTCGTCCGCCGGTAGCTTCGACTATTTGTATTTCGCCCAACATATGCAGCAGAGCGAATCCAACCTACTTGGTTCTTGGATGTGCTTGCACTATTGCTTTCTTCAGAACTTCTTGTCAAGGTGGAATCTTCTCTTGTTTGGAGGTGCAGTAGAGGTCAAAGTGACGATGATTATGGCGGTTTCCGGTCATTTTGACTCGCGATGTAGTCGTACAAGGTGAGTGTTATTGGCATTTGTTGTAAAGCATGTGCAAGACTGTCGTTAGCACATACATTTTGATGAGGAATCAGTTGCGTTGGGGCTTGCTGGGTATGAGTTTTCGTGGGCTAATAATACGTACTTTGTTAGGAGCGGTCAAAGTAAGCGACATTCTTTTTTGCTCCCTACATTTTGCCCAATTGATTTTCGTCTCTTTATCTGCATGAACGCAGAGTAGAAGAGTTGCTTCGGTCGCGCGTGCACTTCCCTAAGCCGTCAGGTCCCGCCAGCACCATGCAAACTACCGCCGTATCAGATGGCAGCCAGATTTGGGCGTGACTTGTGGTGTCAGGTCGGTGCTGCTACGCGCCATCTAGATATTGCATGTGTTTTCACGAATTAGTGGACAATCGTTCGGACAGTATGTGTGACTTACGTGTAGAGGCTCTAACTTGAAGTTGTTTAGCCGTGTAATGTGTACACTGCAGTAATACACGTACAATACACGAATGGTGACTGCAAAGCAGTACATGCATGTGTACAGTATTGTGCTATACAGTGTGTAACGCAAAAGTAATTACGTAATTAAGTGTATTGCTACGTTAATTGAAAATAGTAACTCTTATTTAAGTAACTAAAGTTGTGTAGGAAGATGGTTCAAAATGTCTGAAAAAATAATTTGGCTCATCCCTACTAGCAGTGTTCTCAGATCTCTCTCTCTCTCTCCTCTCCCTCCCTCTCCCTCCCTCTCCCTCCCTCCCTCCCTCCCTCTCCCTCCCTCCCTCCCTCCCTCCCTCCCTCCCTCCCTCCCTCCCTCTCCCTCCCTCCCTCCCTCCCTCCCTCCCTCCCTCCCTCCCTCCCTCTCCCTCCCTCCCTCCCTCCCTCCCTCTCCCTCCCTCCCTCCCTCTCCCTCCCTCCCTCCCTCTCCCTCCCTCCCTCTCCCTCCCTCCCTCCCTCCCTCTCCCTCCCTCCCTCCCTCCCTCTCCCTCCCTCTCCCTCCCTCCCTCTCCCTCCCTCCCTCCCTCTCCCTCTCTCCCTCCCTCTCCCTCTCTCCCTCCCTCCCTCCCTCTCCCTCTCCCTCCCTCTCCCCCTCCCCCCTCTCTCTCTCTCTCCTGTATGTAGGGGAAGCCACAATGGTCAAGAAGTGCCTCTTGTTGTCACTGGGTGCTAACTGGGAGTGTCACACAGATCAATATCTCTCCTATGCTATGGGCATCTGCATGCTGTAATTACAATTGCGTATTGTACTAGTTTGTTGCAATAGCGGTTTGCGCATACTGTAAATGTCTTAGAAATATTCAAGCACAGTAACTGATGTACGTAGCTAGTCTAGGCCGTACGTACGTACCGTCGACATCCATGTTTGTGTGACTGGTTAAATTCCTCTAGCGCAGAACCCTTGGTATCTCTGGAAGCAGTTGGTATGGAGTATTTGCACTTACACGTTGCAATACTTCTGTGAGGAAGTCTTGTATGTGTCCCCTTCTTGAGTTTGCAGCATAAGAGGCAGTCACAACAACTGGGGCCCATGTGTCGGTCAGATACTGAGGGCTTCAGTTCGACTGGAGCTACAATGTAGGGCAAAGCTCTGCCATGATAGGAATATGTGTGCGTGGTTGAACTCGAGAGATCTAGCTCTGTTATACGGGTCGCACTGTATGAGTATACGGGACCTGCTCGAACATTAGACTGATCACCCGTAAGTGTCGTCAGAGTCACTTAGATTTGTCTAGAAAATTCATTTTGCATCTGTTTGGCAATCTGCCTCCCACTGAGTCTTCGAATATAACGTTCTACCAATCTGCTGAGTTACAACCGGTTTGAGCGAAGTCCGCGATCGACCTACAATAGAACAACGGCTACCTAGAAAGCATAGAAACGCGTAGTTTGGCAAACAACGAACCCACAAGTAGAAAGGGGCTACCTAGACATGTATACAGCCGGGGTTTCAGCTCGAAAAGAGTGCGCAGTTCAAAAATATCATTGCGGTAAGGTGAGGTAGGACATGCGTAGGCAGGCCAACTCGCCCCCTTTTAATAATCCATTCAATAGATGCATTGTTTATTATTACACACAGTCATGTACTCACCTAATGACGTTCATCCAGTCAATGATGGAATAAATGAGAGCAAGAGAAACATGAGAAACAGTGTGAGACAACACAACACCAACACTCAACTGTCACACACTCACCGGTGGCTGTGATATAAGAGAAAAGACACTAGTTAGTTAAACAGTCACTCTCATGTCACACTACACTAACACACAAGACACATCACCAATTCCTCTACTATCCTCATGCACTTACCAATTCATCACATTTCACAATAATTACTTGTTGTAATAAATTGTATTAAGAAACAAAACACATTGATATCTATTACTTAAACATGCCAACTTCTCCACAACCTTAATTAACAATCTCATTTCTTGCAAGCCACATTTGTAATGCAGTAACCACCAAAACCTTAATTAGTCATTGCATCAATAGCTGTTTTGAAACACTGAAATTCAAAACAACAAAAGAGCAAAAAGGTATGGAAATACATTTACAGCCATGGTCATGCACACACACACACACACACACACACACACACACACACACACACACACACACACACACACACACACACACACACACACACACACCTCCTGTCTCGCTGCCGTATAATAAAGAAAAAGGAAACGGTCACACTATCCCATATAAGGAAGAAGAACGGCAAAGTCCAAAGTCCGTAGATCATGAGACTCCTGCCACCGCTCTTTGTGCATGAAAAACAAACTGAGGGACTTGCAAATCCTTCAGTTGTACAAGAAAGGATTGAGTTTGGGTGACGCCACCACGCCAATGTCCTGGGCCCGTGCTCAAAATGGTCCTTCACTGCGATATCCTTCGTATGCTGTACTTCTCGTCCTCATTGTTGTAGATCTTTTCAGGCATGTGATAAGTCTTTTGAGTCAGAGGTAGCGAGACGGAGGCAAGCAACTACACAGCACAGCGTACTGTGGCCGCTGCCATGTCACATCCAAAACACACACACACACACACACACACACACACACAACTACACAAAATGTGCTCGTAGCTCTGAAATAACCACACATAAGACAACCAACTCATTCTTACTCTATATTGTGATACAAACTAAACCATTATAACAGCAAACTGATACTATACGAGTACATAACAAAAAATAATAGATGCATTGCTTACTATTACACACACATACAGTGATGTACTCACATCCTGATGTTCATCCAGTCAATGATGGAATAAATGAGGGCAAGAGAGACATGAGAAACAGTGTGAGACAACACAACACCAACACTCAACTGTCACACACTCACCTCGTACTGTGATATAAGAGAAAAGACACTAGTTAGTTAAACAGTCACTCTCGTGTCACACTACACTAACACACAAGACACATCACCAATTCCTCTACTATCCTCATGCACTTACCAATTCATCACATTTCACAATAATTACTTGTTGTAATAAATTGTATTAAGATAAACAAAACACATTGATATCTATTAGTTAAACATGCCAACTTTTCCACACACATAATTAGCAATCTCATTTCTTACATGCCACATTTGTAATGCAGTAACCACCAAAAACTAAGTTAGTCATTGCATCAATAGTTGTTTTGAAACAATGAAACTCAAAGAAACAGAAAAGCAAAAAGGCACACAAACGTATGTACTGGCATGCTCATGCACACACACACACACACACACACACACACACACACACACACACACACACAAACACAAACACACACACACACACACACCAGAAAAAGCATGCACAAAGACACTGACATAAACATACAAAATACTAAACAAAACAACCATGCATTCAAACTTGTCAATAATTAACTTAAGCTACAAGCGTAAAAGAAGAACTCCACAGTAAGTGGTGAACTGCTTCCTGAGAAGTTCACTCTAAATGGCTGAATTGACTTCCGGTCCGTCTGTCCTTATGTTGCTATCTATGTTTATATGTTTGTAAACGTGTGTCACGCTTGGGGATTTCTTTTAAGCCAATCATCAATCCTTTTGGGACACGCAAAAAAATATGGTAGGTGACGTACAATAGCTTGTCAGCATGAATCTCTCTCGGTGATTTGATGAGCCAATCATCAGTCCTTTTTATGCATGCATTGCATGCACCGTTGCTTGCGCACAACCAACATGCATCATCCGCGACCTTCAAGAGAGCAATATGTTTTAGATGTAATGTACGATTGATGATGAACGATCGACGTCGTCTTGCAAGAAAGATTCCTAGAAAACGATGACGCTGCTATCTTCTGGATGCGGTCGCTACATGTCACTTCACAGTATTTCCCACACAGGTAGGAAACGTACAGTACGAGATAGATCTCTAGCTACAACAAACTAGTGCAACGAAAGACGAGAGAGCAATGGCTCAACGAAAGCATGATAAACGCGTCCATGCACATCAATAGTTAACTTCAAGTGATGCAAGAGTACTACAGAATTGAGAAATAACGTGGAGGATAACAAGCCTGCTCATGCAAGAGCTACGCAGATGTCACGCATGTGCATGTGCTGAATTCTGAGTTTTGTGGGACATTGATGATATTTAGTTAATTATCTTTAATCACATCAACGCATCCCTGTGCTTTCAAAGGATTATACATTCTAGCAACAAGGTAATGATTAATTAACGACAATGACAATAGACAGACAAAAATTAATAAAATTTACATTAATATTCACAATAAATACACACACACACACACACACACACACACACACACACACACACACACACACGCACACACACACACACATCTACACAGAAATACGCTCGTAGCTCTGAAGAGAGTAGAACACAGCTATATTTACTATATAGTATTCTGCATTCAATTATCCGAATTTGGCATTCAATTATCCGATTCAGGCGTTCACTTATCCGTTCCGTCTAATATCCATGAAGAGCTAAAATAGTTTACATAGTCTGCGGTTGAGCAGCTGCTGAAATAGTATCATTCATTGATCTAGCAGCCATCTCTACGCACTAATCTGTAACATTACTCTACAACCACACAACGTTGTGGCTGCGTACTTCTTGATCGTTGCAATCTAAAAAACCTTCCTTGGTTGCAATGGAGTCACCTTCAGGTAAGACTACTGTACATCTATCCTATGCATTGACATCTACGCTAATGCTAATTACATAACACTACATATTACTGCGCAACGATCCGTTTACCTGCACGCATGTAGAGATTGTAAACTACGTACCGTAGTTACACAAACTAAAATAATCTACATGTCTTCCAGCCTAATGGCCATATAGGAGTCTTCACCGTCAGAAAATGTTAAAAAGAATTCAGGCAACAAGCGGGCGCTGTCACTTGGGTGGCTCCTTGCCAAGATGTGTAATGCAGTTGCTGTCTAGCTGGTCATAGAGACTGACTTTCCGTAGGCACGACAGCGCCATGATCGTTGAGGCTACGTTTGATATACGCTTTCACGATCTGAAAGCAATATTCAGTTGGATTCAGACAACAGTTGTATGGCGGAAGTCTGATAGGATGCTTGTCGTCAGTTGTGTCGATAACCACACACTGCTTCACAGCTCAACAACAAGGTGCGTTATGAAAGAAATGTGCGCGGTTTATAATTAGACTATTAGGTCTATTAGTGAATGACTGAACAAACTAAACCGTCTGAACAAACTACCTCGAATAATTGAAGGCCTGAATGGAAGAATTGAACGCAAAATACTATAGTATAGTACAAGTCAAACATTAATTTACAAAATAGCCTAATGGGTTCCAAAATAACCACACATAAGACAACCAACTCATTATTACTCTATACTGCGATGGAAACAAAATCATTATAACTGCAAACCGGCACTATACGATTACATAACAAAATTCATTCAATAGATGCATTGTTTACTATTACACACACATACAGTGATGTACTCACCATCTGATGTTCATCCAGTCAATGATGGAATAAATGAGAGCAAGAGAAACATGAGAAACAGTGTGAGACAACACAACACCAACACTCAACTGTCACACACTCACCCCTAACTGTGATATAAGAGAAAAGTCACTAGTTAGTTAAACAGTCACTCTCATGTCACACTACACTAACACACAAGACACATTACCAATTCCTCTACTATCCTCATGCACTTACCAATTCATCACATTTCACAATAATTACTTGTTGGAATAAATTGTATTAAGATAAACAAAACACATTGATATCTATTAGTTAAACATGCCAACTTCTCCACACCCTTAATTAACAATCTCATTTCTTACAAGCCACATTTGTAATGCAATAACCACCAAAACCTTAATTAGTCATTGCATCAATAGTTGTTTTGAAACACTGAAATTCAAAACAACAAAAGAGCAAAAAGGTATGGAAATACATTTACAGACATGAGTGGAAACACACACGCACGCACAAACGCACCCACCCACCCACCCACACACCCACACACACACCCATGCACGTACACACACATGCATGCACACACACATACACAAACACACGTGCACACACACAAACACATGCACACACACACACACACAAACACACACGCACACACACACACACACACACACACACACACACACACACACACACACACACACATGGACAAATGTTAAGCGCTCCAAATGTTTCGACGTCGACCTTGAGGTCAGTTGCAAAGATAGCTCCCCTGCCTCTAGAGACAAGGCCTCCATGCGCTATGTGGAGTCTTGGGGCCAGTGCTACAATCCGCCTGGAGCTTGGCCAGAGTCATCCAGGGGCACTGACAATGGCGCAGCTCTGGGACTGGACACCAAGGCCCACACGTACCCGTCGCCTGCATGATGTTGCTGCCAAGCCAGCGGTCTTGTCCACCCCAGTCAATGACCAGGTACTCATTTATACTCCTGAGTCAAAAGAAGCAAGAGTTTGTGAGTTTCTTGCTCAAGGAAACTGCGACAGTGTCGCCTCCACCAGGATTGAACCTTTAACCCTCGTCACGGAATACAAGATCCCGGATGTCATCACCAACGCTCTACCATCTGCTCCACCGTGCCACACACACACAAACACACACACACACACACACACACACACACACACACACACACACCATGCATTCCACGAAAGACATATGGTTATGGCTGAGAAAGATGGCGTATCTACCCTTTGTGATTTGTTCCATGGAGGTACTATGGGCTATTACATGTACACTTACACACCAGAATTCATCGACAACATTAGAAACAGGTAATGTATGTTATATGTTAATTGTTTTATGTGCCGTCATCACCCTCTAAGTAGGGTAAGTGGGAACTTTACCCTCAACTGGTGCCCACTAACCCGGCAGGTAAGTCTAGTAACTGACTTATCGATATTGACTGCGTGCGTTACGATCGATGGATTTCGCCAGCTCTGAACAGCACACCCAGTAGATATCAATGACAAACAGGGAAGCACTTATCCTCATTGCCAACGATCCCAACGCCACATCACAGAAACTCCCAATCGACGGAAACAAGGCCACTCTCACAGATATAGCCAAATAGATAGCGAGAAAGAACTAACAGACTCGTTTCATTATATTGCTGTCGCCATCCGGGATTGAACCCAGGCCATCATGGTCAGACAACCAAAACTCTAACACTTGGCTACAGTTATATGTGTCCTTATGCCCCTCCATGATGGACGAGTGGACATCTGTAATATATAGTTTGGGCTAAGTAGTACAGCCCCGACACTACAGGTCACACCCAATAACACAAATTCAAATGTTAAGCATTTTAGGGCTAATTCATTCAATTGATGCATTGTTTACTATTACACACACATACACTGATGTACTCACCTAATGATGTTCATTCAGTTAATCATGGAATAAATGAGAGCAAGAGAAACATGAGAAACAGTGTGAGACAACACAACACCAACACTCAACTGTCACACACTCACCGGGAACTGTGATATAAGAGAAAAGACACTAGTTAGTTAACAGTCACTCTCATGTCACACTACACTAACACACAAGACACATCACCACTTCCTCTACTATCCTCATGCACTTACCAATTCATCACATTTCACAATAATTACTTGTTGTAATAAATTGTATTAAGAAACAAAACACATTGATATCTATTACTTAAACATGCCAACTTCTCCAAAACCTTAATTAACAATCTCATTTCTTGCAAGCCACATTTGTAATGCAGTAACCACCAAAACCTTAATTAGTCACTGCATCAATAGCTGTTTTGAAACACTGAAACTGAAAACAACAAAAGAGCAAAAAGGTATGGAAATACATTTACAGCCATGCTCATGCACACACACACGCACACACACACACACACACACACACACACACACACACACACACCCCTCCTGTCTCGCTGCCGTATAAATAAAGAAAAAGGAAACGGTCACACTATCCCATATAAGGAAGAAGAACGGCAAAGTCCAAAGTCCGTAGATCATGAGACTCCTGCCACCGCTCTTTGTGCATGAAAAACAAACTGAGGGACTTGCAAATCCTTCAGTTGTACAGGAAAGGATCGAGTTTGGGTGACGCCATCACGCCCATGTCCTGGGCCCGTGCTCAAAATGGTCCTTCACTGCGATATCCTTCGTATGCTGTACTTCTTGTCCTCATCGTTGTAGATCTTTTCAGGCATGTGATAAGTCTTTTGAGTCAGAGGTAGCGAGACGGGGGCAAGCAACTACACAGCAAAGCGTACTGTGGCCGCTGCCATGTCACATCCAAAACACACACACACACACACACACACACACACATACACACACACACACACACACACACACACACACACACACACACACACACACACACACACAACTACACAAAATGTGCTCGTAGCTCTGAAATAACCACACATAAGACAACCAACTCATTCTTACTCTATATTGTGATACAAACTAAACCATTTTAACAGCAAACTGATACTATACGAGTACATAACAAAAAATAATAGATGCATTGCTTACTATTACACACACATACAGTCATGTACTCACCTAATGATGTTCATTCAGTTAATCATGGAATAAATGAGAGCAAGAGAAACATGAGAAACAGTGTGAGACAACACAACACCAACACTCAACTGTCACACACTCACCGGATTCTGTGATATAAGAGAAAAGTCACTAGTTAGTTAAACAGTCACTCTCATGTCACACTACACTAACACACAAGACACATCACCAATTCCTCTACTATCCTCATGCACTTACCAATTCATCACATTTCACAATAATTACTTGTTGGAATAAATTGTATTAAGATAAACAAAACACATTGATATCTATTACTTAAACATGCCAACTTCTCCACACCCTTAATTAACAATCTCATTTCTTACAAGCCACATTTGTAATGCAATAACCACCAAAACCTTAATTAGTCATTGCATCAAGTTGTTTTGAAACACTGAAATTCAAAACAACAAAAGAGCAAAAAGGTATGGAAATACATTAACAGACATGAGTGGAAACACACACGCACGCACAAACGCACCCACCCACCCACCCACCCACACACCCACCCACCCACCCACACACCCACACACACACCCATGCACGTACACACATGTGCATGCACACACACACACACACACACGTGCACACACACAAACACATGCACACACACACGCACACACACACAAACACACACACAAACACACACACACACACACACACACACACACACACACACACACACACACACACATGCATGGACAAATGTTAAGCGCTCCAAATGTTTCGACGTCGACCTTGAGGTCAGTTGCAAAGATAGCTCCCCTGCCTCTAGAGACAAGGCCTCCATGCGCTATGTGGAGTCTTGGGGCCAGTGCTACAATCCGCCTGGAGCTTGGCCAGAGTCATCCAGGGGCACTGACAATGGCGCAGCTCTGGGACTGGACACCAAGGCCCACACGTACCCGTCGCCTGCATAATGTTGCTGCCAAGCCAGCGGTCTTGTCACCCCAGTCAATGACCAGGTACTCATTTACACTCCTGAGTCGAAAGAAGCAAGTGTTTGTGAGTTTCTTGCTCAAGGAAACTGCGACAGTGTCGCCTCCACCAGGATTGAACCTTTAACCCTCGTCACGGAATACAAGATCCCGGATGTCATCACCAACGCTCTACCATCTGCTCCACCGTGCCACACACACACAAACACACACACACACACACACACACACACACACACACACACACACACACACACCATGCATTCCACAAAAGACATATGGTTATGGCTGAGAAAGATGGCGTATCTACCCTTTGTGATTTGTTCCATGGAGGTACTATGGGCTATTACATGTACACTTACACACCAGAATTCATCGACAACAATAGAAACAGGTAATGTATTTTATATGTTAATTGTTTTATGTACCATCATCACCCTCTAAGTAAGGTAAGTGAAGTCTTTACCCTCAACTGGGTGCCCACTAACCCGGCAGGTAAGTCTAGTAACTGGCTTATCGATATTGATTGCGTGCGTTACGATCGATGGATTTCGCCAGCTCTGAACAGCACACCCAGTAGATATCAATGACAACCATGGAAGCACTTATCCTCATTGCCAACGATCCCAACGCCACATCACAGAAACTCCCCATCAACGGAAACAAGCCTACTCTCACAGATATAGCTAAATAGATAGCGAGAAAGAACTAACAGACTCGTTTCATTATATTGCTGTCGCCATCCGGAATTGAACCCAGACCATCATGGTCAGACAACCAAAACTCTAACCACTTGGCTACAGTTATATGTGTCCTTATGCCCCTCCATGATGGACGAGTGGACATCTGTAATATATAGTTTGGGCTAAGTAGTACAGCCCCGACACTACAGGTCACACCCAATAACACAAATTCAAATGTTAAGCATTTTAGTGCTAATTCATTCAATAGATGCATTGTTTACTATTACACACACACACACAGTGATGTACTCACCTAATGATGTTCATTCAGTTAATCATGGAATAAATGAGAGCAAGAGAAACATGAGAAACAGTGTGAGACAACACAACACCAACACTCAACTGTCACACACTCACCGGGAACTGTGATATAAGAGAAAAGACACTAGTTAGTTAACAGTCACTCTCATGTCACACTACACTAACACACAAGACACATCACCACTTCCTCTACTATCCTCATGCACTTACCAATTCATCACATTTCACAATAATTACTTGTTGTAATAAATTGTATTAAGAAACAAAACACATTGATATCTATTACTTAAACATGCCAACTTCTCCACAACCTTAATTAACAATCTCATTTCTTGCAAGCCACATTTGTAATGCAGTAACCACCAAAACCTTAATTAGTCACTGCATCAATAGCTGTTTTGAAACACTGAAACTGAAAACAACAAAAGAGCAAAAAGGTATGGAAATACATTTACAGCCATGCTCATGCACACACACACACACACACACACACACACACACACACACACACACACACACACACACCCCTCCTGTCTCGCTGCCGTATAAATAAAGAAAAAGGAAACGGTCACACTATCCCATATAAGGAAGAAGAACGGCAAAGTCCAAAGTCCGTAGATCATGAGACTCCTGCCACCGCTCTTTGTGCATGAAAAACAAACTGAGGGACTTGCAAATCCTTCAGTTGTACAGGAAAGGATCGAGTTTGGGTGACGCCATCACGCCCATGTCCTGGGCCCGTGCTCAAAATGGTCCTTCACTGCGATATCCTTCGTATGCTGTACTTCTTGTCCTCATCGTTGTAGATCTTTTCAGGCATGTGATAAGTCTTTTGAGTCAGAGGTAGCGAGACGGGGGCAAGCAACTACACAGCAAAGCGTACTGTGGCCGCTGCCATGTCACATCCAAAACACACACACACACACACACACACACACACACACACACACACACACACACACACACACACACACACACACACACACACACAACTACACAAAATGTGCTCGTAGCTCTGAAATAACCACACATAAGACAACCAACTCATTCTTACTCTATATTGTGATACAAACTAAACCATTTTAACAGCAAACTGATACTATACGAGTACATAACAAAAAATAATAGATGCATTGCTTACTATTACACACACATACAGTCATGTACTCACCTAATGATGTTCATTCAGTTAATCATGGAATAAATGAGAGCAAGAGAAACATGAGAAACAGTGTGAGACAACACAACACCAACACTCAACTGTCACACACTCACCGGATTCTGTGATATAAGAGAAAAGTCACTAGTTAGTTAAACAGTCACTCTCATGTCACACTACACTAACACACAAGACACATCACCAATTCCTCTACTATCCTCATGCACTTACCAATTCATCACATTTCACAATAATTACTTGTTGGAATAAATTGTATTAAGATAAACAAAACACATTGATATCTATTACTTAAACATGCCAACTTCTCCACACCCTTAATTAACAATCTCATTTCTTACAAGCCACATTTGTAATGCAATAACCACCAAAACCTTAATTAGTCATTGCATCAAGTTGTTTTGAAACACTGAAATTCAAAACAACAAAAGAGCAAAAAGGTATGGAAATACATTAACAGACATGAGTGGAAACACACACGCACGCACAAACGCACCCACCCACCCACCCACCCACACACCCACCCACCCACCCACACACCCACACACACACCCATGCACGTACACACATGTGCATGCACACACACACACACACACACGTGCACACACACAAACACATGCACACACACACGCACACACACACAAACACACACACAAACACACACACACACACACACACACACACACACACACACACACACATGCATGGACAAATGTTAAGCGCTCCAAATGTTTCGACGTCGACCTTGAGGTCAGTTGCAAAGATAGCTCCCCTGCCTCTAGAGACAAGGCCTCCATGCGCTATGTGGAGTCTTGGGGCCAGTGCTACAATCCGCCTGGAGCTTGGCCAGAGTCATCCAGGGGCACTGACAATGGCGCAGCTCTGGGACTGGACACCAAGGCCCACACGTACCCGTCGCCTGCATAATGTTGCTGCCAAGCCAGCGGTCTTGTCACCCCAGTCAATGACCAGGTACTCATTTACACTCCTGAGTCGAAAGAAGCAAGTGTTTGTGAGTTTCTTGCTCAAGGAAACTGCGACAGTGTCGCCTCCACCAGGATTGAACCTTTAACCCTCGTCACGGAATACAAGATCCCGGATGTCATCACCAACGCTCTACCATCTGCTCCACCGTGCCATACACACACAAACACACACACACACACACACACACACACACACACACACACACACACACCATGCATTCCACAAAAGACATATGGTTATGGCTGAGAAAGATGGCGTATCTACCCTTTGTGATTTGTTCCATGGAGGTACTATGGGCTATTACATGTACACTTACACACCAGAATTCATCGACAACAATAGAAACAGGTAATGTATTTTATATGTTAATTGTTTTATGTACCATCATCACCCTCTAAGTAAGGTAAGTGAAGTCTTTACCCTCAACTGGGTGCCCACTAACCCGGCAGGTAAGTCTAGTAACTGGCTTATCGATATTGATTGCGTGCGTTACGATCGATGGATTTCGCCAGCTCTGAACAGCACACCCAGTAGATATCAATGACAACCATGGAAGCACTTATCCTCATTGCCAACGATCCCAACGCCACATCACAGAAACTCCCCATCAACGGAAACAAGCCTACTCTCACAGATATAGCTAAATAGATAGCGAGAAAGAACTAACAGACTCGTTTCATTATATTGCTGTCGCCATCCGGAATTGAACCCAGACCATCATGGTCAGACAACCAAAACTCTAACCACTTGGCTACAGTTATATGTGTCCTTATGCCCCTCCATGATGGACGAGTGGACATCTGTAATATATAGTTTGGGCTAAGTAGTACAGCCCCGACACTACAGGTCACACCCAATAACACAAATTCAAATGTTAAGCATTTTAGGGCTAATTCATTCAATAGATGCATTGTTTACTATTACACACACATACAGTCATGTACTCACCTAATGATGTTCATCCAGTCAATGATGGAATAAATGAGAGCAAGAGAAACATGAGAAACAGTGTGAGACAACACAACACCAACACTCAACTGTCACACACTCACCCCGTACTGTGATATAAGAGAAAAGACACTAGTTAGTTAAACAGTCACTCTCATGTCACACTACACTAACACACAAGACACATCACCAATTCCTCTACTATCCTCATGCACTTACCAATTCATCACATTTCACAATAATTACTTGTTGTAATAAATTGTATTAAGAAACAAAACACATTGATATCTATTACTTAAACATGCCAACTTCTCCACAACCTTAATTAACAATCTCATTTCTTGCAAGCCACATTTGTAATGCAGTAACCACCAAAACCTTAATTAGTCATTGCATCAATAGCTGTTTTGAAACACTGAAATTCAAAACAACAAAAGAGCAAAAAGGTATGGAAATACATTTACAGCCATGGTCATGCACACACACACACACACACACACACACACACACACACACACACACACACACACACACACACACACACCTCCTGTCTCGCTGCCGTATAATAAAGAAAAAGGAAACGGTCACACTATCCCATATAAGGAAGAAGAACGGCAAAGTCCAAAGTCCGTAGATCATGAGACTCCTGCCACCGCTCTTTGTGCATGAAAAACAAACTGAGGGACTTGCAAATCCTTCAGTTGTACAAGAAAGGATTGAGTTTGGGTGACGCCATCACGCCAATGTCCTGGGCCCGTGCTCAAAATGGTCCTTCACTGCGATATCCTTCGTATGCTGTACTTCTCGTCCTCATTGTTGTAGATCTTTTCAGGCATGTGATAAGTCTTTTGAGTCAGAGGTAGCGAGACGGAGGCAAGCAACTACACAGCACAGCGTACTGTGGCCGCTGCCATGTCACATCCAAAACACACACACACACACACACACACACACACACACACACACACACACACACACAACTACACAAAATGTGCTCGTAGCTCTGAAATAACCACACATAAGACAACCAACTCATTCTTACTCTATATTGTGATACAAACTAAACCATTATAACAGCAAACTGATACTATACGAGTACATAACAAAAAATAATAGATGCATTGCTTACTATTACACACACATACAGTGATGTACTCACCTAATGATGTTCATCCAGTCAATGATGGAATAAATGAGGGCAAGAGAGACATGAGAAACAGTGTGAGACAACACAACACCAACACTCAACTGTCACACACTCACCTCGTACTGTGATATAAGAGAAAAGACACTAGTTAGTTAAACAGTCACTCTCGTGTCACACTACACTAACACACAACACACATCACCAATTCCTCTACTATCCTCATGCACTTACCAATTCATCACATTTCACAATAATTACTTGTTGTAATAAATTGTATTAAGATAAACAAAACACATTGATATCTATTAGTTAAACATGCCAACTTTTCCACACACATAATTAGCAATCTCATTTCTTACATGCCACATTTGTAATGCAGTAACCACCAAAAACTAAGTTAGTCATTGCATCAATAGTTGTTTTGAAACAATGAAACTCAAAGAAACAGAAAAGCAAAAAGGCACACAAACGTATGTACTGGCATGCTCATGCACACACACACACACACACACACACACACACACACACACACACACACACACACACACACACACACACCAGAAAAAGCATGCACAAAGACACTGACATAAACATACAAAATACTAAACAAAACAACCATGCATTCAAACTTGTCAATAATTAACTTAAGCTACAAGCGTAAAAGAAGAACTCCACAGTAAGTGGTGAACTGCTTCCTGAGAAGTTCACTCTAAATGGCTGAATTGACTTCCGGTCCGTCTGTCCTTATGTTGCTATCTATGTTTATATGTTTGTAAACGTGTGTCACGCTTGGGGATTTCTTTTAAGCCAATCATCAATCCTTTTGGGACACGCAAAAAAATATGGTAGGTGACGTACAATAGCTTGTCAGCATGAATCTCTCTCGGTGATTTGATGAGCCAATCATCAGTCCTTTTTATGCATGCATTGCATGCACCGTTGCTTGCGCACAACCAACATGCATCATCCGCGACCTTCAAGAGAGCAATATGTTTTAGATGTAATGTACGATTGATGATGAACGATCGACGTCGTCTTGCAAGAAAGATTCCTAGAAAACGATGACGCTGCTATCTTCTGGATGCGGTCGCTACATGTCACTTCACAGTATTTCCCACACAGGTAGGAAACGTACAGTACGAGATAGATCTCTAGCTACAACAAACTAGTGCAACGAAAGACGAGAGAGCAATGGCTCAACGAAAGCATGATAAACGCGTCCATGCACATCAATAGTTAACTTCAAGTGATGCAAGAGTACTACAGAATTGAGAAATAACGTGGAGGATAACAAGCCTGCTCATGCAAGAGCTACGCAGATGTCACGCATGTGCATGTGCTGAATTCTGAGTTTTGTGGGACATTGATGATATTTAGTTAATTATCTTTAATCACATCAACGCATCCCTGTGCTTTCAAAGGATTATACATTCTAGCAACAAGGTAATGATTAATTAACGACAATGACAATAGACAGACAAAAATTAATAAAATTTACATTAATATTCACAATAAATACACACACACACACACACACACACACACACACACACACACACGCACACACACACACACACATCTACACAGAAATACGCTCGTAGCTCTGAAGAGAGTAGAACACAGCTATATTTACTATATAGTATTCTGCATTCAATTATCCGAATTTGGCATTCAATTATCCGATTCAGGCGTTCACTTATCCGTTCCGTCTAATATCCATGAAGAGCTAAAATAGTTTACATAGTCTGCGGTTGAGCAGCTGCTGAAATAGTATCATTCATTGATCTAGCAGCCATCTCTACGCACTAATCTGTAACATTACTCTACAACCACACAACGTTGTGGCTGCGTACTTCTTGATCGTTGCAATCTAAAAAACCTTCCTTGGTTGCAATGGAGTCACCTTCAGGTAAGACTACTGTACATCTATCCTATGCATTGACATCTACGCTAATGCTAATTACATAACACTACATATTACTGCGCAACGATCCGTTTACCTGCACGCATGTAGAGATTGTAAACTACGTACCGTAGTTACACAAACTAAAATAATCTACATGTCTTCCAGCCTAATGGCCATATAGGAGTCTTCACCGTCAGAAAATGTTAAAAAGAATTCAGGCAACAAGCGGGCGCTGTCACTTGGGTGGCTCCTTGCCAAGATGTGTAATGCAGTTGCTGTCTAGCTGGTCATAGAGACTGACTTTCCGTAGGCACGACAGCGCCATGATCGTTGAGGCTACGTTTGATATACGCTTTCACGATCTGAAAGCAATATTCAGTTGGATTCAGACAACAGTTGTATGGCGGAAGTCTGATAGGATGCTTGTCGTCAGTTGTGTCGATAACCACACACTGCTTCACAGCTCAACAACAAGGTGCGTTATGAAAGAAATGTGCGCGGTTTATAATTAGACTATTAGGTCTATTAGTGAATGACTGAACAAACTAAACCGTCTGAACAAACTACCTCGAATAATTGAAGGCCTGAATGGAAGAATTGAACGCAAAATACTATAGTATAGTACAAGTCAAACATTAATTTACAAAATAGCCTAATGGGTTCCAAAATAACCACACATAAGACAACCAACTCATTCTTACTCTATACTGCGATGGAAACAAAATCATTATAACTGCAAACCGGCACTATACGATTACATAACAAAATTCATTCAATAGATGCATTGTTTACTATTACACACACATACAGTGATGTACTCACCATCTGATGTTCATCCAGTCAATGATGGAATAAATGAGAGCAAGAGAAACATGAGAAACAGTGTGAGACAACACAACACCAACACTCAACTGTCACACACTCACCGGATTCTGTGATATAAGAGAAAAGTCACTAGTTAGTTAAACAGTCACTCTCATGTCACACTACACTAACACACAAGACACATTACCAATTCCTCTACTATCCTCATGCACTTACCAATTCATCACATTTCACAATAATTACTTGTTGGAATAAATTGTATTAAGATAAACAAAACACATTGATATCTATTACTTAAACATGCCAACTTCTCCACACCCTTAATTAACAATCTCATTTCTTACAAGCCACATTTGTAATGCAATAACCACCAAAACCTTAATTAGTCATTGCATCAATAGTTGTTTTGAAACACTGAAATTCAAAACAACAAAAGAGCAAAAAGGTATGGAAATACATTTACAGACATGAGTGGAAACACACACGCACGCACAAACGCACCCACCCACCCACCCACACACCCACACACACACCCATGCACGTACACACACATGCATGCACACACACATACACAAACACACGTGCACACACACAAACACATGCACACACACACACACACAAACACACACGCACACACACACACACACACACACACACACACACACACACACACACACACACACATGGACAAATGTTAAGCGCTCCAAATGTTTCGACGTCGACCTTGAGGTCAGTTGCAAAGATAGCTCCCCTGCCTCTAGAGACAAGGCCTCCATGCGCTATGTGGAGTCTTGGGGCCAGTGCTACAATCCGCCTGGAGCTTGGCCAGAGTCATCCAGGGGCACTGACAATGGCGCAGCTCTGGGACTGGACACCAAGGCCCACACGTACCCGTCGCCTGCATGATGTTGCTGCCAAGCCAGCGGTCTTGTCCACCCCAGTCAATGACCAGGTACTCATTTATACTCCTGAGTCAAAAGAAGCAAGAGTTTGTGAGTTTCTTGCTCAAGGAAACTGCGACAGTGTCGCCTCCACCAGGATTGAACCTTTAACCCTCGTCACGGAATACAAGATCCCGGATGTCATCACCAACGCTCTACCATCTGCTCCACCGTGCCACACACACACAAACACACACACACACACACACACACACACACACACACACACACACACCATGCATTCCACGAAAGACATATGGTTATGGCTGAGAAAGATGGCGTATCTACCCTTTGTGATTTGTTCCATGGAGGTACTATGGGCTATTACATGTACACTTACACACCAGAATTCATCGACAACATTAGAAACAGGTAATGTATGTTATATGTTAATTGTTTTATGTGCCGTCATCACCCTCTAAGTAGGGTAAGTGGGAACTTTACCCTCAACTGGTGCCCACTAACCCGGCAGGTAAGTCTAGTAACTGACTTATCGATATTGACTGCGTGCGTTACGATCGATGGATTTCGCCAGCTCTGAACAGCACACCCAGTAGATATCAATGACAAACAGGGAAGCACTTATCCTCATTGCCAACGATCCCAACGCCACATCACAGAAACTCCCAATCGACGGAAACAAGGCCACTCTCACAGATATAGCCAAATAGATAGCGAGAAAGAACTAACAGACTCGTTTCATTATATTGCTGTCGCCATCCGGGATTGAACCCAGGCCATCATGGTCAGACAACCAAAACTCTAACACTTGGCTACAGTTATATGTGTCCTTATGCCCCTCCATGATGGACGAGTGGACATCTGTAATATATAGTTTGGGCTAAGTAGTACAGCCCCGACACTACAGGTCACACCCAATAACACAAATTCAAATGTTAAGCATTTTAGGGCTAATTCATTCAATTGATGCATTGTTTACTATTACACACACATACACTGATGTACTCACCTAATGATGTTCATTCAGTTAATCATGGAATAAATGAGAGCAAGAGAAACATGAGAAACAGTGTGAGACAACACAACACCAACACTCAACTGTCACACACTCACCGGGAACTGTGATATAAGAGAAAAGACACTAGTTAGTTAACAGTCACTCTCATGTCACACTACACTAACACACAAGACACATCACCACTTCCTCTACTATCCTCATGCACTTACCAATTCATCACATTTCACAATAATTACTTGTTGTAATAAATTGTATTAAGAAACAAAACACATTGATATCTATTACTTAAACATGCCAACTTCTCCAAAACCTTAATTAACAATCTCATTTCTTGCAAGCCACATTTGTAATGCAGTAACCACCAAAACCTTAATTAGTCACTGCATCAATAGCTGTTTTGAAACACTGAAACTGAAAACAACAAAAGAGCAAAAAGGTATGGAAATACATTTACAGCCATGCTCATGCACACACACACGCACACACACACACACACACACACACACACACACACACACACCCCTCCTGTCTCGCTGCCGTATAAATAAAGAAAAAGGAAACGGTCACACTATCCCATATAAGGAAGAAGAACGGCAAAGTCCAAAGTCCGTAGATCATGAGACTCCTGCCACCGCTCTTTGTGCATGAAAAACAAACTGAGGGACTTGCAAATCCTTCAGTTGTACAGGAAAGGATCGAGTTTGGGTGACGCCATCACGCCCATGTCCTGGGCCCGTGCTCAAAATGGTCCTTCACTGCGATATCCTTCGTATGCTGTACTTCTTGTCCTCATCGTTGTAGATCTTTTCAGGCATGTGATAAGTCTTTTGAGTCAGAGGTAGCGAGACGGGGGCAAGCAACTACACAGCAAAGCGTACTGTGGCCGCTGCCATGTCACATCCAAAACACACACACACACACACACACACACACACACACACACACACACACACATACACACACACACACACACACACACACACACACACACACACACACACACACACACACACACACACAACTACACAAAATGTGCTCGTAGCTCTGAAATAACCACACATAAGACAACCAACTCATTCTTACTCTATATTGTGATACAAACTAAACCATTTTAACAGCAAACTGATACTATACGAGTACATAACAAAAAATAATAGATGCATTGCTTACTATTACACACACATACAGTCATGTACTCACCTAATGATGTTCATTCAGTTAATCATGGAATAAATGAGAGCAAGAGAAACATGAGAAACAGTGTGAGACAACACAACACCAACACTCAACTGTCACACACTCACCGGATTCTGTGATATAAGAGAAAAGTCACTAGTTAGTTAAACAGTCACTCTCATGTCACACTACACTAACACACAAGACACATCACCAATTCCTCTACTATCCTCATGCACTTACCAATTCATCACATTTCACAATAATTACTTGTTGGAATAAATTGTATTAAGATAAACAAAACACATTGATATCTATTACTTAAACATGCCAACTTCTCCACACCCTTAATTAACAATCTCATTTCTTACAAGCCACATTTGTAATGCAATAACCACCAAAACCTTAATTAGTCATTGCATCAAGTTGTTTTGAAACACTGAAATTCAAAACAACAAAAGAGCAAAAAGGTATGGAAATACATTAACAGACATGAGTGGAAACACACACGCACGCACAAACGCACCCACCCACCCACCCACCCACACACCCACCCACCCACCCACACACACACCCATGCACGTACACACATGTGCATGCACACACACACACACACACACGTGCACACACACAAACACATGCACACACACACGCACACACACACAAACACACACACAAACACACACACACACACACACACACACACACACACACACACACACACACACACATGCATGGACAAATGTTAAGCGCTCCAAATGTTTCGACGTCGACCTTGAGGTCAGTTGCAAAGATAGCTCCCCTGCCTCTAGAGACAAGGCCTCCATGCGCTATGTGGAGTCTTGGGGCCAGTGCTACAATCCGCCTGGAGCTTGGCCAGAGTCATCCAGGGGCACTGACAATGGCGCAGCTCTGGGACTGGACACCAAGGCCCACACGTACCCGTCGCCTGCATAATGTTGCTGCCAAGCCAGCGGTCTTGTCACCCCAGTCAATGACCAGGTACTCATTTACACTCCTGAGTCGAAAGAAGCAAGTGTTTGTGAGTTTCTTGCTCAAGGAAACTGCGACAGTGTCGCCTCCACCAGGATTGAACCTTTAACCCTCGTCACGGAATACAAGATCCCGGATGTCATCACCAACGCTCTACCATCTGCTCCACCGTGCCACACACACACAAACACACACACACACACACACACACACACACACACACACACACACACACACACACACCATGCATTCCACAAAAGACATATGGTTATGGCTGAGAAAGATGGCGTATCTACCCTTTGTGATTTGTTCCATGGAGGTACTATGGGCTATTACATGTACACTTACACACCAGAATTCATCGACAACAATAGAAACAGGTAATGTATTTTATATGTTAATTGTTTTATGTACCATCATCACCCTCTAAGTAAGGTAAGTGAAGTCTTTACCCTCAACTGGGTGCCCACTAACCCGGCAGGTAAGTCTAGTAACTGGCTTATCGATATTGATTGCGTGCGTTACGATCGATGGATTTCGCCAGCTCTGAACAGCACACCCAGTAGATATCAATGACAACCATGGAAGCACTTATCCTCATTGCCAACGATCCCAACGCCACATCACAGAAACTCCCCATCAACGGAAACAAGCCTACTCTCACAGATATAGCTAAATAGATAGCGAGAAAGAACTAACAGACTCGTTTCATTATATTGCTGTCGCCATCCGGAATTGAACCCAGACCATCATGGTCAGACAACCAAAACTCTAACCACTTGGCTACAGTTATATGTGTCCTTATGCCCCTCCATGATGGACGAGTGGACATCTGTAATATATAGTTTGGGCTAAGTAGTACAGCCCCGACACTACAGGTCACACCCAATAACACAAATTCAAATGTTAAGCATTTTAGTGCTAATTCATTCAATAGATGCATTGTTTACTATTACACACACATACAGTGATGTACTCACCTAATGATGTTCATTCAGTTAATCATGGAATAAATGAGAGCAAGAGAAACATGAGAAACAGTGTGAGACAACACAACACCAACACTCAACTGTCACACACTCACCGGATTCTGTGATATAAGAGAAAAGTCACTAGTTAGTTAAACAGTCACTCTCATGTCACACTACACTAACACACAAGACACATCACCAATTCCTCTACTATCCTCATGCACTTACCAATTCATCACATTTCACAATAATTACTTGTTGGAATAAATTGTATTAAGATAAACAAAACACATTGATATCTATTACTTAAACATGCCAACTTCTCCACACCCTTAATTAACAATCTCATTTCTTACAAGCCACATTTGTAATGCAATAACCACCAAAACCTTAATTAGTCATTGCATCAAGTTGTTTTGAAACACTGAAATTCAAAACAACAAAAGAGCAAAAAGGTATGGAAATACATTAACAGACATGAGTGGAAACACACACGCACGCACAAACGCACCCACCCACCCACCCACCCACACACCCACCCACCCACCCACACACCCACACACACACCCATGCACGTACACACATGTGCATGCACACACACACACACACACACGTGCACACACACAAACACATGCACACACACACGCACACACACACAAACACACACACAAACACACACACACACACACACACACACACACACACACACACACACACATGCATGGACAAATGTTAAGCGCTCCAAATGTTTCGACGTCGACCTTGAGGTCAGTTGCAAAGATAGCTCCCCTGCCTCTAGAGACAAGGCCTCCATGCGCTATGTGGAGTCTTGGGGCCAGTGCTACAATCCGCCTGGAGCTTGGCCAGAGTCATCCAGGGGCACTGACAATGGCGCAGCTCTGGGACTGGACACCAAGGCCCACACGTACCCGTCGCCTGCATAATGTTGCTGCCAAGCCAGCGGTCTTGTCACCCCAGTCAATGACCAGGTACTCATTTACACTCCTGAGTCGAAAGAAGCAAGTGTTTGTGAGTTTCTTGCTCAAGGAAACTGCGACAGTGTCGCCTCCACCAGGATTGAACCTTTAACCCTCGTCACGGAATACAAGATCCCGGATGTCATCACCAACGCTCTACCATCTGCTCCACCGTGCCATACACACACAACACACACACACACACACACACACACACACACACACACACACACACACACACACACACACCATGCATTCCACAAAAGACATATGGTTATGGCTGAGAAAGATGGCGTATCTACCCTTTGTGATTTGTTCCATGGAGGTACTATGGGCTATTACATGTACACTTACACACCAGAATTCATCGACAACAATAGAAACAGGTAATGTATTTTATATGTTAATTGTTTTATGTACCATCATCACCCTCTAAGTAAGGTAAGTGAAGTCTTTACCCTCAACTGGGTGCCCACTAACCCGGCAGGTAAGTCTAGTAACTGGCTTATCGATATTGATTGCGTGCGTTACGATCGATGGATTTCGCCAGCTCTGAACAGCACACCCAGTAGATATCAATGACAACCATGGAAGCACTTATCCTCATTGCCAACGATCCCAACGCCACATCACAGAAACTCCCCATCAACGGAAACAAGCCTACTCTCACAGATATAGCTAAATAGATAGCGAGAAAGAACTAACAGACTCGTTTCATTATATTGCTGTCGCCATCCGGAATTGAACCCAGACCATCATGGTCAGACAACCAAAACTCTAACCACTTGGCTACAGTTATATGTGTCCTTATGCCCCTCCATGATGGACGAGTGGACATCTGTAATATATAGTTTGGGCTAAGTAGTACAGCCCCGACACTACAGGTCACACCCAATAACACAAATTCAAATGTTAAGCATTTTAGGGCTAATTCATTCAATAGATGCATTGTTTACTATTACACACACATACAGTCATGTACTCACCTAATGATGTTCATCCAGTCAATGATGGAATAAATGAGAGCAAGAGAGACATGAGAAACAGTGTGAGACAACACAACACCAACACTCAACTGTCACACACTCACCGGTGGCTGTGATATAAGAGAAAAGACACTAGTTAGTTAAACAGTCACTCTCATGTCACACTACACTAACACACAAGACACATCACCAATTCCTCTACTATCCTCATGCACTTACCAATTCATCACATTTCACAATAATTACTTGTTGTAATAAATTGTATTAAGAAACAAAACACATTGATATCTATTACTTAAACATGCCAACTTCTCCACAACCTTAATTAACAATCTCATTTCTTGCAAGCCACATTTGTAATGCAGTAACCACCAAAACCTTAATTAGTCATTGCATCAATAGCTGTTTTGAAACACTGAAATTCAAAACAACAAAAGAGCAAAAAGGTATGGAAATACATTTACAGCCATGGTCATGCACACACACACACACACACACACACACACACACACACACACACACACACACACACACACACACACCTCCTGTCTCGCTGCCGTATAATAAAGAAAAAGGAAACGGTCACACTATCCCATATAAGGAAGAAGAACGGCAAAGTCCAAAGTCCGTAGATCATGAGACTCCTGCCACCGCTCTTTGTGCATGAAAAACAAACTGAGGGACTTGCAAATCCTTCAGTTGTACAAGAAAGGATTGAGTTTGGGTGACGCCATCACGCCAATGTCCTGGGCCCGTGCTCAAAATGGTCCTTCACTGCGATATCCTTCGTATGCTGTACTTCTCGTCCTCATTGTTGTAGATCTTTTCAGGCATGTGATAAGTCTTTTGAGTCAGAGGTAGCGAGACGGAGGCAAGCAACTACACAGCACAGCGTACTGTGGCCGCTGCCATGTCACATCCAAAACACACACACACACACACACACACACACACACACACACACACACAACTACACAAAATGTGCTCGTAGCTCTGAAATAACCACACATAAGACAACCAACTCATTCTTACTCTATATTGTGATACAAACTAAACCATTATAACAGCAAACTGATACTATACGAGTACATAACAAAAAATAATAGATGCATTGCTTACTATTACACACACATACAGTGATGTACTCACCTAATGATGTTCATCCAGTCAATGATGGAATAAATGAGGGCAAGAGAGACATGAGAAACAGTGTGAGACAACACAACACCAACACTCAACTGTCACACACTCACCTCGTACTGTGATATAAGAGAAAAGACACTAGTTAGTTAAACAGTCACTCTCGTGTCACACTACACTAACACACAACACACATCACCAATTCCTCTACTATCCTCATGCACTTACCAATTCATCACATTTCACAATAATTACTTGTTGTAATAAATTGTATTAAGATAAACAAAACACATTGATATCTATTAGTTAAACATGCCAACTTTTCCACACACATAATTAGCAATCTCATTTCTTACATGCCACATTTGTAATGCAGTAACCACCAAAAACTAAGTTAGTCATTGCATCAATAGTTGTTTTGAAACAATGAAACTCAAAGAAACAGAAAAGCAAAAAGGCACACAAACGTATGTACTGGCATGCTCATGCACACACACACACACACACACACACACACACACACACACACACACACACACACACACACACACACACCAGAAAAAGCATGCACAAAGACACTGACATAAACATACAAAATACTAAACAAAACAACCATGCATTCAAACTTGTCAATAATTAACTTAAGCTACAAGCGTAAAAGAAGAACTCCACAGTAAGTGGTGAACTGCTTCCTGAGAAGTTCACTCTAAATGGCTGAATTGACTTCCGGTCCGTCTGTCCTTATGTTGCTATCTATGTTTATATGTTTGTAAACGTGTGTCACGCTTGGGGATTTCTTTTAAGCCAATCATCAATCCTTTTGGGACACGCAAAAAAATATGGTAGGTGACGTACAATAGCTTGTCAGCATGAATCTCTCTCGGTGATTTGATGAGCCAATCATCAGTCCTTTTTATGCATGCATTGCATGCACCGTTGCTTGCGCACAACCAACATGCATCATCCGCGACCTTCAAGAGAGCAATATGTTTTAGATGTAATGTACGATTGATGATGAACGATCGACGTCGTCTTGCAAGAAAGATTCCTAGAAAACGATGACGCTGCTATCTTCTGGATGCGGTCGCTACATGTCACTTCACAGTATTTCCCACACAGGTAGGAAACGTACAGTACGAGATAGATCTCTAGCTACAACAAACTAGTGCAACGAAAGACGAGAGAGCAATGGCTCAACGAAAGCATGATAAACGCGTCCATGCACATCAATAGTTAACTTCAAGTGATGCAAGAGTACTACAGAATTGAGAAATAACGTGGAGGATAACAAGCCTGCTCATGCAAGAGCTACGCAGATGTCACGCATGTGCATGTGCTGAATTCTGAGTTTTGTGGGACATTGATGATATTTAGTTAATTATCTTTAATCACATCAACGCATCCCTGTGCTTTCAAAGGATTATACATTCTAGCAACAAGGTAATGATTAATTAACGACAATGACAATAGACAGACAAAAATTAATAAAATTTACATTAATATTCACAATAAATACACACACACACACACACACACACACACACACACACACACACACACACACGCACACACACACACACATCTACACAGAAATACGCTCGTAGCTCTGAAGAGAGTAGAACACAGCTATATTTACTATATAGTATTCTGCATTCAATTATCCGAATTTGGCATTCAATTATCCGATTCAGGCGTTCACTTATCCGTTCCGTCTAATATCCATGAAGAGCTAAAATAGTTTACATAGTCTGCGGTTGAGCAGCTGCTGAAATAGTATCATTCATTGATCTAGCAGCCATCTCTACGCACTAATCTGTAACATTACTCTACAACCACACAACGTTGTGGCTGCGTACTTCTTGATCGTTGCAATCTAAAAAACCTTCCTTGGTTGCAATGGAGTCACCTTCAGGTAAGACTACTGTACATCTATCCTATGCATTGACATCTACGCTAATGCTAATTACATAACACTACATATTACTGCGCAACGATCCGTTTACCTGCACGCATGTAGAGATTGTAAACTACGTACCGTAGTTACACAAACTAAAATAATCTACATGTCTTCCAGCCTAATGGCCATATAGGAGTCTTCACCGTCAGAAAATGTTAAAAAGAATTCAGGCAACAAGCGGGCGCTGTCACTTGGGTGGCTCCTTGCCAAGATGTGTAATGCAGTTGCTGTCTAGCTGGTCATAGAGACTGACTTTCCGTAGGCACGACAGCGCCATGATCGTTGAGGCTACGTTTGATATACGCTTTCACGATCTGAAAGCAATATTCAGTTGGATTCAGACAACAGTTGTATGGCGGAAGTCTGATAGGATGCTTGTCGTCAGTTGTGTCGATAACCACACACTGCTTCACAGCTCAACAACAAGGTGCGTTATGAAAGAAATGTGCGCGGTTTATAATTAGACTATTAGGTCTATTAGTGAATGACTGAACAAACTAAACCGTCTGAACAAACTACCTCGAATAATTGAAGGCCTGAATGGAAGAATTGAACGCAAAATACTATAGTATAGTACAAGTCAAACATTAATTTACAAAATAGCCTAATGGGTTCCAAAATAACCACACATAAGACAACCAACTCATTCTTACTCTATACTGCGATGGAAACAAAATCATTATAACTGCAAACCGGCACTATACGATTACATAACAAAATTCATTCAATAGATGCATTGTTTACTATTACACACACATACAGTGATGTACTCACCATCTGATGTTCATCCAGTCAATGATGGAATAAATGAGAGCAAGAGAAACATGAGAAACAGTGTGAGACAACACAACACCAACACTCAACTGTCACACACTCACCGGATTCTGTGATATAAGAGAAAAGTCACTAGTTAGTTAAACAGTCACTCTCATGTCACACTACACTAACACACAAGACACATTACCAATTCCTCTACTATCCTCATGCACTTACCAATTCATCACATTTCACAATAATTACTTGTTGGAATAAATTGTATTAAGATAAACAAAACACATTGATATCTATTAGTTAAACATGCCAACTTCTCCACACCCTTAATTAACAATCTCATTTCTTACAAGCCACATTTGTAATGCAATAACCACCAAAACCTTAATTAGTCATTGCATCAATAGTTGTTTTGAAACACTGAAATTCAAAACAACAAAAGAGCAAAAAGGTATGGAAATACATTTACAGACATGAGTGGAAACACACACGCACGCACAAACGCACCCACCCACCCACCCACACACCCACACACACACCCATGCACGTACACACACATGCATGCACACACACATACACAAACACACGTGCACACACACAAACACATGCACACACACACACACAAACACACACGCACACACACACACACACACACACACACACACACACACACACACACACACACACACATGGACAAATGTTAAGCGCTCCAAATGTTTCGACGTCGACCTTGAGGTCAGTTGCAAAGATAGCTCCCCTGCCTCTAGAGACAAGACCTCCATGTGCTATGTGGAGTCTTGGGGCCAGTGCTACAATCCGCCTGGAGCTTGGCCAGAGTCATCCAGGGGCACTGACAATGATGCAGCTCTGGGACTGGACACCAAGGCCCACACGTACCCGTCGCCTGCATGATGTTGCTGCCAAGCCAGCGGTCTTGTCCACCCCAGTCAATGACCAGGTACTCATTTATACTCCTGAGTCAAAAGAAGCAAGAGTTTGTGAGTTTCTTGCTCAAGGAAACTGCGACAGTGTCGCCTCCACCAGGATTGAACCTTTAACCCTCGTCACGGAATACAAGATCCCGGATGTCATCACCAACGCTCTACCATCTGCTCCACCGTGCCACACACACACAAACACACACACACACACACACACACACACACACACACACACACACACACACACACATACACACACACACCATGCATTCCACGAAAGACATATGGTTATGGCTGAGAAAGATGGCGTATCTACCCTTTGTGATTTGTTCCATGGAGGTACTATGGGCTATTACATGTACACTTACACACCAGAATTCATCGACAACATTAGAAACAGGTAATGTATGTTATATGTTAATTGTTTTATGTGCCGTCATCACCCTCTAAGTAGGGTAAGTGGGAACTTTACCCTCAACTGGTGCCCACTAACCCGGCAGGTAAGTCTAGTAACTGACTTATCGATATTGACTGCGTGCGTTACGATCGATGGATTTCGCCAGCTCTGAACAGCACACCCAGTAGATATCAATGACAAACAGGGAAGCACTTATCCTCATTGCCAACGATCCCAACGCCACATCACAGAAACTCCCAATCGACGGAAACAAGGCCACTCTCACAGATATAGCCAAATAGATAGCGAGAAAGAACTAACAGACTCGTTTCATTATATTGCTGTCGCCATCCGGGATTGAACCCAGGCCATCATGGTCAGACAACCAAAACTCTAACACTTGGCTACAGTTATATGTGTCCTTATGCCCCTCCATGATGGACGAGTGGACATCTGTAATATATAGTTTGGGCTAAGTAGTACAGCCCCGACACTACAGGTCACACCCAATAACACAAACTCAAATGTTAAGCATTTTAGGGCTAATTCATTCAATTGATGCATTGTTTACTATTACACACACATACACTGATGTACTCACCTAATGATGTTCATTCAGTTAATCATGGAATAAATGAGAGCAAGAGAAACATGAGAAACAGTGTGAGACAACACAACACCAACACTCAACTGTCACACACTCACCAGTATCTGTGATATAAGAGAAAAGACACTAGTTAGTTAACAGTCACTCTCATGTCACACTACACTAACACACAAGACACATCACCACTTCCTCTACTATCCTCATGCACTTACCAATTCATCACATTTCACAATAATTACTTGTTGTAATAAATTGTATTAAGAAACAAAACACATTGATATCTATTACTTAAACATGCCAACTTCTCCACAACCTTAATTAACAATCTCATTTCTTGCAAGCCACATTTGTAATGCAGTAACCACCAAAACCTTAATTAGTCACTGCATCAATAGCTGTTTTGAAACACTGAAACTGAAAACAACAAAAGAGCAAAAAGGTATGGAAATACATTTACAGCCATGCTCATGCACACACACACACACACACACACACACACACACACACACACACACCCCTCCTGTCTCGCTGCCGTATAAATAAAGAAAAAGGAAACGGTCACACTATCCCATATAAGGAAGAAGAACGGCAAAGTCCAAAGTCCGTAGATCATGAGACTCCTGCCACCGCTCTTTGTGCATGAAAAACAAACTGAGGGACTTGCAAATCCTTCAGTTGTACAGGAAAGGATCGAGTTTGGGTGACGCCATCACGCCCATGTCCTGGGCCCGTGCTCAAAATGGTCCTTCACTGCGATATCCTTCGTATGCTGTACTTCTTGTCCTCATCGTTGTAGATCTTTTCAGGCATGTGATAAGTCTTTTGAGTCAGAGGTAGCGAGACGGGGGCAAGCAACTACACAGCAAAGCGTACTGTGGCCGCTGCCATGTCACATCCAAACACACACACACACACACACACACACACACACACACACACACACACACACACACATACACACACACACACACACACACACACACACACACACACACACACACACACACACACACAACTACACAAAATGTGCTCGTAGCTCTGAAATAACCACACATAAGACAACCAACTCATTCTTACTCTATATTGTGATACAAACTAAACCATTTTAACAGCAAACTGATACTATACGAGTACATAACAAAAAATAATAGATGCATTGCTTACTATTACACACACATACAGTCATGTACTCACCGCCTGATGTTCATTCAGTTAATCATGGAATAAATGAGAGCAAGAGAAACATGAGAAACAGTGTGAGACAACACAACACCAACACTCAACTGTCACACACTCACCCCTAACTGTGATATAAGAGAAAAGACACTAGTTAGTTAAACAGTCACTCTCATGTCACACTACACTAACACACAAGACACATCACCAATTCCTCTACTATCCTCATGCACTTACCAATTCATCACATTTCACAATAATTACTTGTTGGAATAAATTGTATTAAGATAAACAAAACACATTGATATCTATTACTTAAACATGCCAACTTCTCCACACCCTTAATTAACAATCTCATTTCTTACAAGCCACATTTGTAATGCAATAACCACCAAAACCTTAATTAGTCATTGCATCAAGTTGTTTTGAAACACTGAAATTCAAAACAACAAAAGAGCAAAAAGGTATGGAAATACATTAACAGACATGAGTGGAAACACACACGCACGCACAAACGCACCCACCCACCCACCCACCCACACACCCACCCACACACCCACACACACACCCATGCACGTACACACATGTGCATGCACACACACACACACACACACACGTGCACACACACAAACACATGCACACACACACGCACACACACACAAAGACACACACAACACACACACACACACACACACACACACACACACACACACACACACACGCATGGACAAATGTTAAGCGCTCCAAATGTTTCGACGTCGACCTTGAGGTCAGTTGCAAAGATAGCTCCCCTGCCTCTAGAGACAAGGCCTCCATGCGCTATGTGGAGTCTTGGGGCCAGTGCTACAATCCGCCTGGAGCTTGGCCAGAGTCATCCAGGGGCACTGACAATGGCGCAGCTCTGGGACTGGACACCAAGGCCCACACGTACCCGTCGCCTGCATAATGTTGCTGCCAAGCCAGCGGTCTTGTCACCCCAGTCAATGACCAGGTACTCATTTACACTCCTGAGTCGAAAGAAGCAAGTGTTTGTGAGTTTCTTGCTCAAGGAAACTGCGACAGTGTCGCCTCCACCAGGATTGAACCTTTAACCCTCGTCACGGAATACAAGATCCCGGATGTCATCACCAACGCTCTACCATCTGCTCCACCGTGCCACACACACACAAACACACACACACACACACACACACACACACACACACACACACACACACACACCATGCATTCCACGAAAGACATATGGTTATGGCTGAGAAAGATGGCGTATCTACCCTTTGTGATTTGTTCCATGGAGGTACTATGGGCTATTACATGTACACTTACACACCAGAATTCATCGACAACAATAGAAACAGGTAATGTATTTTATATGTTAATTGTTTTATGTACCATCATCACCCTCTAAGTAAGGTAAGTGAAGTCTTTACCCTCAACTGGGTGCCCACTAACCCGGCAGGTAAGTCTAGTAACTGGCTTATCGATATTGATTGCGTGCGTTACGATCGATGGATTTCGCCAGCTCTGAACAGCACACCCAGTAGATATCAATGACAACCATGGAAGCACTTATCCTCATTGCCAACGATCCCAACGCCACATCACAGAAACTCCCCATCAACGGAAACAAGCCTACTCTCACAGATATAGCTAAATAGATAGCGAGAAAGAACTAACAGACTCGTTTCATTATATTGCTGTCGCCATCCGGAATTGAACCCAGACCATCATGGTCAGACAACCAAAACTCTAACCACTTGGCTACAGTTATATGTGTCCTTATGCCCCTCCATGATGGACGAGTGGACATCTGTAATATATAGTTTGGGCTAAGTAATACAGCCCCGACACTACAGGTCACACCCAATAACACAAATTCAACTGTTACGCATTTTAGGGCTAATTCATTCAATAGATGCATTGTTTACTATTACACACACATACAGTCATGTACTCACCGCCTGATGTTCATCCAGTCAATGATGGAATAAATGAGAGCAAGAGAAACATGAGAAACAGTGTGAGACAACACAACACCAACACTCAACTGTCACACACTCACCCCGTACTGTGATATAAGAGAAAAGACACTAGTTAGTTAAACAGTCACTCTCATGTCACACTACACTAACACACAAGACACATCACCACTTCCTCTACTATCCTCATGCACTTACCAATTCATCACATTTCACAATAATTACTTGTTGTAATAAATTGTATTAAGAAACAAAACACATTGATATCTATTACTTAAACATGCCAACTTCTCCACAATCTTAATTAACAATCTCATTTCTTGCAAGCCACATTTGTAATGCAGTAACCACCAAAACCTTAATTAGTCATTGCATCAATAGTTGTTTTGAAACACTGAAACTGAAAACAACAAGAGCAAAAAGGTATGGAAATACATTTACAGCCATGCTCATGCGCACACACACACACACACACACACACACACACACACACACACACACACACACACACACACACACACACACACCTCCTGTCTCGCTGCCGTAAGAATAAAGAAAAAGAAAACGGTCACACTATCCCATATAAGGAAGAAGAACGGCAAAGTCCAAAGTCCGTAGATCATGAGACTCCTGCCACCGCTCTTTGTGCATGAAAAACAAACTGAGGGACTTGCAAATCCTTCAGTTGTACAGGAAAGGATCGAGTTTGGGTGACGCCATCACGCCGATGTCCTGGGCCCGTGCTCAAAATGGTCCTTCACTGCGATATCCTTCGTATGCTGTACTTCTCGTCCTCATCGTTGTAGATCTTTTCAGGCATGTGATAAGTCTTTTGAGTCAGAGGTAGCCAGACGAGAGCAAGCAAACAGCACAGCGTACTGTGGCCGCTGCCATGTCACATCCAACACACACACACACACACACACACACACACACACACACACACACACACACACACACACACACACACACACACACACACACTACACAAAATACGTTCGTAGCTCTGAAATAACCACACATAAGACAACCAACTCATTCTTACTCTATATTGTGATACAAACTAAACCATTATAACAGCAAACTGGCACTATACAAGTACATAACAAAAAATAATAGATGCATTGCTTACTATTACACACACACATACAGTGATATACTCACATCCTGATGTTCATCCAGTCAATGATGGAATAAATGAGAGCAAGAGAAACATGAGAAACAGTGTGAGACAACACAACACCAACACTCAACTGTCACACACTCACCTCTTCCTGTGATATAAGAGAAAAGACACTAGTTAGTTAAACAGTCACTCTCTTGTCACACTACACTAACACACAAGACACATCACCAATTCCTCTACTATCCTCATGCACTTACCAATTCATCACATTTCACAATAATTACTTGTTGTAATAAATTGTATTAAGATAAATAAAACACATTGATATCTATTACTTAAACATGCCACCTTCTCCACACACATAATTAGCAATCTCATTTCTTACAAGCCGCATTTGTAATGCAGTAACCACCAAAACCGTAATTAGTCATTGCATTAATAGTTGTTTTGAAACACTGAAATTCAAAACAACAAAAGAGCAAAAAGGTATGGAAATACATTTACAGACATGAGTGGAAACACACACACGCACGCACACACGCATGCACACACGCACCCACCCACACACCCACCCATGCATGCACACACACACGCACACACACACACACACATAAACACACACACACACACACACACACACACACACACACACACACACACACACACACACACACACACACACATAAACACACACACACACACACACACACACACACACACACACACACACACACACACACACACACACATAAACACACACACACACACACACACACACACACACACACACACACACACACACACACACACACACACACACACACACATGCATTCCATGAAAGACATATGGTTATGGCTGAGAAAGATGGCGTATCTACCCTTTGTGATTTGTTCCATGGAGGTACTATGGGCTATTACATGTACACTTACACACCAGAATTCATCGACAACAATAGAAACAGGTAATGTATTTTATATGTTAATTGTTTTATGTGTCGTCATCACCCTCTAAGTAAGGTAAGTGGGCTCTTTACCCTCAACTGGGTGCCCACCAACCCGGCAGGTAAGTCTAGTAACTGGCTTATCGATATTGATTGCGTGCGTTACGATCGATGGATTTCGCCAGCTCTGAACAGCACACCCAGTAGATATCAATGACAACCAGGGAAGCACTTATCCTCATTGCCAACGATCCCAACGCCACATCACAGAAACTCCCCATCAACGGAAACAAGGCTACTCTCACAGATATAGCCAAATAGATAGCGAGAAAGAACTAACAGACTCGTTTCATTATATTGCTGTCGCCATCCGGGATTGAACAAATTCAACTGTTACGCATTTTAGGGCTAATTCATTCAATAGATGCATTGTTTACTATTACACACACATACAGTCATGTACTCACCGCCTGATGTTCATCCAGTCAATGATGGAATAAATGAGAGCAAGAGAAACATGAGAAACAGTGTGAGACAACACAACACCAACACTCAACTGTCACACACTCACCCCGTACTGTGATATAAGAGAAAAGACACTAGTTAGTTAAACAGTCACTCTCATGTCACACTACACTAACACACAAGACACATCACCACTTCCTCTACTATCCTCATGCACTTACCAATTCATCACATTTCACAATAATTACTTGTTGTAATAAATTGTATTAAGAAACAAAACACATTGATATCTATTACTTAAACATGCCAACTTCTCCACAATCTTAATTAACAATCTCATTTCTTGCAAGCCACATTTGTAATGCAGTAACCACCAAAACCTTAATTAGTCATTGCATCAATAGTTGTTTTGAAACACTGAAACTGAAAACAACAAGAGCAAAAAGGTATGGAAATACATTTACAGCCATGCTCATGCGCACACACACACACACACACACACACACACACACACACACACACACACACACACACACCTCCTGTCTCGCTGCCGTAAGAATAAAGAAAAAGAAAACGGTCACACTATCCCATATAAGGAAGAAGAACGGCAAAGTCCAAAGTCCGTAGATCATGAGACTCCTGCCACCGCTCTTTGTGCATGAAAAACAAACTGAGGGACTTGCAAATCCTTCAGTTGTACAGGAAAGGATCGAGTTTGGGTGACGCCATCACGCCGATGTCCTGGGCCCGTGCTCAAAATGGTCCTTCACTGCGATATCCTTCGTATGCTGTACTTCTCGTCCTCATCGTTGTAGATCTTTTCAGGCATGTGATAAGTCTTTTGAGTCAGAGGTAGCCAGACGAGAGCAAGCAAACAGCACAGCGTACTGTGGCCGCTGCCATGTCACATCCAACACACACACACACACACACACACACACACACACACACACACACACACACACACACACACACACACACACACACACACACACAACTACACAAAATACGTTCGTAGCTCTGAAATAACCACACATAAGACAACCAACTCATTCTTACTCTATATTGTGATACAAACTAAACCATTATAACAGCAAACTGGCACTATACAAGTACATAACAAAAAATAATAGATGCATTGCTTACTATTACACACACACATACAGTGATATACTCACATCCTGATGTTCATCCAGTCAATGATGGAATAAATGAGAGCAAGAGAAACATGAGAAACAGTGTGAGACAACACAACACCAACACTCAACTGTCACACACTCACCTCTTCCTGTGATATAAGAGAAAAGACACTAGTTAGTTAAACAGTCACTCTCTTGTCACACTACACTAACACACAAGACACATCACCAATTCCTCTACTATCCTCATGCACTTACCAATTCATCACATTTCACAATAATTACTTGTTGTAATAAATTGTATTAAGATAAATAAAACACATTGATATCTATTACTTAAACATGCCACCTTCTCCACACACATAATTAGCAATCTCATTTCTTACAAGCCGCATTTGTAATGCAGTAACCACCAAAACCGTAATTAGTCATTGCATTAATAGTTGTTTTGAAACACTGAAATTCAAAACAACAAAAGAGCAAAAAGGTATGGAAATACATTTACAGACATGAGTGGAAACACACACACGCACGCACACACGCATGCACACACGCACCCACCCACACACCCACCCATGCATGCACACACACACGCACACACACACACACACATAACACACACACACACACACACACACACACACACACACACACACACACACACACACACACACACACATAAACACACACACACACACACACACACACACACACACACACACACACACACACACACACACACACATAAACACACACACACACACACACACACACACACACACACACACACACACACACACACACACACACACACACACACATGCATTCCATGAAAGACATATGGTTATGGCTGAGAAAGATGGCGTATCTACCCTTTGTGATTTGTTCCATGGAGGTACTATGGGCTATTACATGTACACTTACACACCAGAATTCATCGACAACAATAGAAACAGGTAATGTATTTTATATGTTAATTGTTTTATGTGTCGTCATCACCCTCTAAGTAAGGTAAGTGGGCTCTTTACCCTCAACTGGGTGCCCACCAACCCGGCAGGTAAGTCTAGTAACTGGCTTATCGATATTGATTGCGTGCGTTACGATCGATGGATTTCGCCAGCTCTGAACAGCACACCCAGTAGATATCAATGACAACCAGGGAAGCACTTATCCTCATTGCCAACGATCCCAACGCCACATCACAGAAACTCCCCATCAACGGAAACAAGGCTACTCTCACAGATATAGCCAAATAGATAGCGAGAAAGAACTAACAGACTCGTTTCATTATATTGCTGTCGCCATCCGGGATTGAACCCAGGCCATCATGGTCAGACAACCAAAACTCTAACACTTGGCTACAGTTATATGTGTCCTTATGCCCCTCCATGATGGACGAGTGGGCATCTGTAATATATAGTTTGGGCTAAGTAGTACAGCCCCGACACTACAGGTCACACCCAATAACACAAATTCAAATGTTAAAGGGGAACTCCCATGAAAATAGAAGTAACGTTCTCATGATAGTACTAAGTGGCCTGATTCTATTGGTACCGTTCTTTCTTAATAGAACTCTTTCTGAACGGAGAAATTGAGCTTCCAACGTGGGGGCGTAACCCTATGGTAGTCGCCATTTTGAGATGATGACGTACGAATATCTTACCGATTGCGCATGTGTTGTCATCAGAGTGTATGGCGTAGCTTCCGTACAGTTTTGAGCCCGAATGTGATGACACTGAGAGCAGTTCGAGTTCGGGAAACTCTCATGAAATTGATTCGGACACAGGGGACGAAATCCCCGAGCGCTTGGTCAACTCAGACTGGTGCACATGCGGTCAGTGTGTCGTCATACCCACTGCCTTTGCTGCCAAGAGTTTGACGCGCTAAGTTAGAGACTCTGTGGTTTACGGTGTGTGGTAGAACACGCAACTTTTGAGCTTGTCTGCCTCAACTACGACGTTCTGCACACTGCTGTGTCCGCAGTGGTAGATGTCACTGAAGATTCCTTCACAGAACCTCTGAATCACAGGTTTCTTGACACAAGTGCGTACGGTATTGCCATTTTGTTTATTGTCTTTCACTTTACAGGCTTTTGAGGTCGACAGCATACAGGCAGTTCACACATTGGGCTCCTACAAGACTGGGCAGGCGTGCTAAAATGGTCATACCATCATGTGTAGTTTTGCTATTAGAAGACCTTTCCCAGAAGAAGGCGAAGTGTACGTGGGGTTTAGGGAGCATCATGATTAGACATGATTTTGACAAGAATGCTTGTAACTACCTAATTCTAAGAATCTGTCAACTAATGTCCCATCTTATACATGCTATAGCGTTTATATGCCATAGTTGTATGTTCTATGTAAATCTTGTTTTACGAGCTCTAACAACAGTTTCCTTGAGTGGTCTTTCACAGGTGGCAATGTTGGCTGGTAAAATCACTGGAGGTTGTCTGGCTTTGTGTTTTCGAAGAGGTTGTGGATTCAGCTGTCGTTTATTTAAAACTGCTTTAAGGATTCCTTGCAGATAGCCGTAGCTCTTTGATTCAGTGATGGGCTTTGCAACCCAGATCTTGGTAGGTTTGGGAAAAACCACCTTGTATCTCACTTCTCCACTGCTAGTGGTAGCTTGCCTTCTTCCTGTGTTGTGATTATGATCAAGTGCAGCCAGCTGTGTTCTTGCAAGCATCCCCTTGTAGCTGAAATGTTGCCTCTTAGGACAATATTTAGTGAGAAGAGCATGGTAAACTTCCAAATTACCAGTGTGGCTGAAGTCCGTTAGCTTGTCAAGGTCTTTCAAAAGCTTCTTGTTTAGGACTACCGACTTCAGTGCATCATGTGCAGGAGAACATTTCTTTAACCACTGCTTTCGTTGGCTCTCTTCAAGTGACAATTCGTTGTGTTCACACTTGCCAAAAGATGTAGCATTCTCCCATGAATGGACATTGATTGTATGGTAAATAATAGAAATCCATTTCTCTCTTAGATTTTCAGCCTGTCTATTACATGATTTTGATGACCACCACAAGTGATTTGCCACAGATCTTATCCATGGAAGAAGGTTACTACAGCCCTTTGCCTTACCCAGTTGGGTTAACTTTTTGATAACACTTTTTGAAACGTGCCAAACATCATACTGATGATCTATATCAGGGAACTGCTTTTTCATGACAGATGTTATCTGCAGGTGTCTATCAGTAGCAATTTGAGCCACAGTTAATCCTTTAGTTACTAGCTCATTGACTGATCGTAGAAACCCCTCTTTTTCCATCCCAACAGAATTGGAAACTTCGCTGACCTGCACCAACTGAAAATCAACAATAAGCCCTGTATCTTGCTCCACTAGAGTATATGTACAATATTTAGCGGAATATCCAGGGCTGTCACATCGTCCATCTCCCAGTAGGTGTAAAGGGTTGTCTTTGAAGTTTTCTAGTATAGATTCCTGGTGACTTTTCCACGTTTCATTAACCACAGGACACAGGTATTCATCTTGCAATCGATAAAATGATGATTCCGAGATGAATTGCAATTTTATGATTTGAGCAAAGTGGCTGAATTTGCGGAATGTTCCTCCTGACAACAGAATCCCTGCTGCGGTTATAAGATTTCCGGCAGGTAGACCAGCAACAAGTGGTTGGGACTGCCAGTTTACATTATGCCCTTTTGAGCACTCCATTTTTACTACTAACATTGTTCCACTTGTTGATTCTGATTGGCTGACTACAGAAGAGCCACATGTTGGGCAGAATCGGAACAGTTCACTCAAGGAATTTCTGAAAACAATGAATTTTTGGTCCTCTTGACCACCCATTTCGATATCCGAATCTTGTGAAGTACAAGATGTGTCAAAGACGCAGTATTTCTCTGTTTCACTGTCTGTATTAGGAGAATGTGCCTCTTCATCAGACTCTGTGGACTGACAACTGTCAGTTACTGGTGTTACTAACCATGGGGCAATTTGTGGTGGCTGAAGTTGACTAGAATGCATGTCCTCGGGAATTGGTGAAGATTCTCTCACACAGTATGAATGTTCCTTTGTTTCAGCCAGGTCTCTAAGATCATATTGTGTTGAAGCATCACAAAATTCACGTGCTTTGGTTCCAGGAGAATTGTTTTCTTTGTCGATTTCTTGGTGGTGCTCATAATCATCATCAGAGTTAGGCACTCTAGCAACCTTAGCATGTTGTTTCATTACTTCAGTAAGGGCCTACATCAACAGGGTCTGCTCTAAGTGACAGGTTGATTGAAACATACAGTAAATAGTAACCTGATTGTGTCTTCGTTTCTGTCCTGTTGATCGTTGTTTTCGTTTGGAGGTGAAAGTGAAAATTGTTGGGACAGCATCTGGCTTGAGGTGAATTCGTGGTTTTGTTCCCAGTAATTCTGCTTGCAAATCTCGTTGAAAACAGTCCGGTTCGAAGTGTTCACTGCAGACCAAGCTACTACGTCTAACAGGAGGATTCTGTAATCGAAGCTTTGTCAGCCATTGTTTCAGCAGAGGCTTGTTCCTAAGAGGTAAGTGATGAAAGCGCACACCACGTTTGTGATCTCCGTCCTTGTTGTTGCAACCGAACGCAATACAGTAAACCATTCTTTGTAATGTAATGGACAACTCACAAGTCAACGGCAGTAGACTAGCTGCAATATTACTTCTACGTAGTGAAATTATAGTCTCTACTCGCACATTACAACATGCCCTATTCAGTCAGCGTGACCGTATCAGGTCGTTTTCAGTCATGGCATTTGTTCCGCCTAGTCAACCTTGTACGCGTATGGCCTGAGGTAATAGTAAATGACATTACCACGCATCGTAGACGACTCACACCCAAGGACGTTCTTAGTGAGCATCCAAGATACTGTGTTATTAGATGCTACATCCTTTCAAATTCTGACTGACCCTCGATATATCCTCGCTACACAGAGCAACATACGCGAGTAAGATATTGCTACGTCATCATTTCAAAATGGCGACTGCCATAAGGTTACGCCCCCATGTTCGAAGCTCAATTTCTCCGTTCAGAAAGAGTTGTATTAAGAAAGAAAGGTACCAATAGAGTCAGGGCACTTAGTACTATCGTGAGAACGTTACTTGTAATTTCGTGGGAGTTTCCCTTTAAGCATTTTAGGGCTAATTCATTCAATAGATGCATTGTTTACTATTACACACACATACAGTCATGTACTCACCTAATGATGTTCATCCAGTCAATGATGGAATAAATGAGAGCAAGAGAAACATGAGAAACAGTGTGAGACAACACAACACCAACACTCAACTGTCACACACTCACCCTGTCCTGTGATATAAGAGAAAAGACACTAGTTAGTTAAACAGTCACTCTCATGTCACACTACACTAACACACAAGACACATCACCAATTCCTCTACTATCCTCATGCACTTACCAATTCATCACATTTCACAATAATTACTTGTTGTAATAAATTGTATTAAGATAAATAAACCACATTGATATCTACTAGTAAATGAAGCTGTGTTTACACCGTCGCTTCACAGCTACGAGCGTGTGTGTGTGTGTGTGTGTGTGTGTGTGCATGTGTGTGCGTGTGTGTGTGTGTGTGTGTGTGTGTGCACGTGCGTGTGTGTGTGTTTGCTTGTTGTGTGTATTTATTATAAATATTAATGTACATTTGATTAATTTTTGTCTATTTATTGTCATTATCATTATTTATTCATTAGCTTGTTGCTTGAATGTATAATTCTTTGAAAACACAAGGATGCGTCGATGTGATTAAAGAGCAGACTCGCCCACCCTAATTCACGTTTCCCCGCTCGTAATCCGTTCGTTTATGGGTTTGACTTTGTCTATAGGTTGATTGAAACGTTATTGAGAGGATAGACGAATGTTGTACGACTGATAATGAGCGACAGGAAGAGGTCTGGTTCGTCTCGCGGCTAATTCACGGCGTGACATTGGACTAGATTGCTAAATTGTTGCATTTGAGGTTGTTCTTGGTACTTCTAATAAAGTAAGAAAGATGTAGAAACATGTGCAGTGTGTTGAGGCTGTTGGCTGACCAGCTAGAGTGCAGTTTAGAGCAATTAGAGCAGCAAGATGTTGGTAATTAGAGTCACGTGTCATTGGGTTGACCTGAAACGTCCTCTGTAGCGAAGTGTTGTTGCAGATTTCTCAACAACACGCTCGCAAACAGCCACGAAACTCAGCACGGAACTACATCTCCATAAAAGCAACAAAGTTATGCAGCCATTTTCACACCTCAGACCGTTCCCTTCGAACAATCACAGTCTACCAAACAACCGGGGAAGTTCGCGAGATGTCCCGGATAATCTGAACATCTGTAGGGCGTATCGACAGCTTGCATGACAACTTCGAATCATCCGCGCACAGTGTAGTAAGTTTTTGACATCAGCTCGTCTTACAAGGCAGCGTTGACAACTGATCTATTCTCTGTTTTTTGGCGTGCTTTTCAACCTTAGAGAGATCTACATACGCTTGCAGGAAGCCGAGCAAAACGGTCAACTATGACGTTCGTCCGCCGGTAGCTTCGACTATTTGTATTTCGCCCAACATATGCAGCAGAGCGAATCCAACCTACTTGGTTCTTGGATGTGCTTGCACTATTGCTTTCTTCAGAACTTCTTGTCAAGGTGGAATCTTCTCTTGTTTGGAGGTGCAGTAGAGGTCAAAGTGACGATGATTATGGCGGTTTCCGGTCATTTTGACTCGCGATGTAGTCGTACAAGGTGAGTGTTATTGGCATTTGTTGTAAAGCATGTGCAAGACTGTCGTTAGCACATACATTTTGATGAGGAATCAGTTGCGTTGGGGCTTGCTGGGTATGAGTTTTCGTGGGCTAATAATACGTACTTTGTTAGGAGCGGTCAAAGTAAGCGACATTCTTTTTTGCTCCCTACATTTTGCCCAATTGATTTTCGTCTCTTTATCTGCATGAACGCAGAGTAGAAGAGTTGCTTCGGTCGCGCGTGCACTTCCCTAAGCCGTCAGGTCCCGCCAGCACCATGCAAACTACCGCCGTATCAGATGGCAGCCAGATTTGGGCGTGACTTGTGGTGTCAGGTCGGTGCTGCTACGCGCCATCTAGATATTGCATGTGTTTTCACGAATTAGTGGACAATCGTTCGGACAGTATGTGTGACTTACGTGTAGAGGCTCTAACTTGAAGTTGTTTAGCCGTGTAATGTGTACACTGCAGTAATACACGTACAATACACGAATGGTGACTGCAAAGCAGTACATGCATGTGTACAGTATTGTGCTATACAGTGTGTAACGCAAAAGTAATTACGTAATTAAGTGTATTGCTACGTTAATTGAAAATAGTAACTCTTATTTAAGTAACTAAAGTTGTGTAGGAAGATGGTTCAAAATGTCTGAAAAAATAATTTGGCTCATCCCTACTAGCAGTGTTCTCAGATCTCTCTCTCTCTCTCCTCTCCCTCCTCTCTCTCCCTCCCTCTCCCTCTCCCTCCCTCTCCCTCTCCCTCCCCCTCTCTCTCCCTCTCCCTCCCTCTCCCTCCCTCTCCCTCTCTCCCTCTCCCTCTCCCTCTCCCCCTCCCCCTCCCCCCTCTCTCTCTCTCCTGTATGTAGGGGAAGCCACAATGGTCAAGAAGTGCCTTTTGTTGTCACTGGGTGCTAACTGGGAGTGTCACACAGATCAATATCTCTCCTATGCTATGGGCATCTGCATGCTGTAATTACAATTGCGTATCGTACTAGTTTGTTGCAATAGCGGTTTGCGCATACTGTAAATGTCTTAGAAATATTCAAGCACAGTAACTGATGTACGTAGCTAGTCTAGGCCGTACGTACGTACCGTCGACATCCATGTTTGTGTGACTGGTTAAATTCCTCTAGCGCAGAACCCTTGGTATCTCTGGAAGCAGTTGGTATGGAGTATTTGCACTTACACGTTGCAATACTTCTGTGAGGAAGTCTTGTATGTGTCCCCTTCTTGAGTTTGCAGCATAAGAGGCAGTCACAACAACTGGGGCCCATATGCCGGTCAGATACTGAGGGCTTCAGTTCGACTGGAGCTACAATGTAGGGCAAAGCTCTGCCATGATAGGAATATGTGTGCGTGGTTGAACTCGAGAGATCTAGCTCTGTTATACGGGTCGCACTGTATGAGTATACGGGACCTGTTCGAACATTAGACTGATCACCCGTAAGTGTCGTCAGAGTCACTTAGATTTGTCTAGAAAATTCATTTTGCATCTGTTTGGCAATCTGCCTCCCACTGAGTCTTCGAATATAACGTTCTACCAATCTGCTGAGTTACAACCGGTTTGAACGAAGTCCGCGATCGACCTACAATAGAACAACGGCTACCTAGAAAGCATAGAAACGCGTAGTTTGGCAAACAACGAACCCACAAGTAGAAAAGGGCTACCTAGACATGTATACAGCCGGGGTTTCAGCTCGAAAAGAGCGCGCAGTTCAAAAACATCATTGCGGTAAGGTGAGGTAGGACATGCGTAGGCAGGCCAACTCGCCCCCTTTTAATAATCCATTCAATAGATGCATTGTTTATTATTACACACACATACAGTGATGTACTCACCAGCTGATGTTCATCCAGTCAATGATGGAATAAATGAGAGCAAGAGAAACATGAGAAACAGTGTGAGACAACACAACACCAACACTCAACTGTCACACACTCACCTCTTCCTGTGATATAAGAGAAAAGACACTAGTTAGTTAAACAGTCACTCTCATGTCACACTACACTAACACACAAGACACATCACCAATTCCTCTACTATCCTCATGCACTTACCAATTCATCACATTTCACAATAATTACTTGTTGGAATAAATTGTATTAAGATAAACAAAACACATTGATATCTATTAGTTAAACATGCCAACTTCTCCACACCCTTAATTAACAATCTCATTTCTTACAAGCCACATTTGTAATGCAATAACCACCAAAACCTTAATTAGTCATTGCATCAATAGTTGTTTTGAAACACTGAAATTCAAAACAACAAAAGAGCAACAAGGTATGGAAATACATTTACAGACATGAGTGGAAACACACACGCACGCACAAACGCACCCACCCACACACCCACACACACACCCATGCACGTACACACACGTGCATGCACACACACATACACAAACACACGTGCACACACACAAACACATGCACACACACACACACACACACATACACACACACACACACACACATGGACAAATGTTAAGCCCTCCAAATGTTTCGACGTCGAACTTGAGGTCAGTTGCAGAGATAGCTCCCCTGCCTCTAGAGACAAGGCCTCCATGCGCTATGTGGAGTCTTGGGGCCAGTGCTACAATCCGCCTGGAGCTTGGCCAGAGTCATCCAGGGGCACTGACAATGGCGCAGCTCTGGGACTGGACACCAAGGCCCACACGTACATGTCGCCTGCATGATGTTGCTGCCAAGCCAGCGGTCTTGTCCACCCCAGTCAATGACCAGGTACTCATTTATACTCCTGAGTCGAAAGAAGCAAGTGTTTGTGAGTTTCTTGCTCAAGGAAACTGCGACAGTGTCGCCTCCACCAGGATTGAACCTTTAACCCTCGTCACGGAATACAAGATCCCGGATGTCATCACCAACGCTCTACCATCTGCTCCACCGTGCCACACACACACACACACACACACACACACACACACACACACACACACACACACACACACCATGCATTCCACGAAAGACATATGGTTATGGCTGAGAAAGATGGCGTATCTACCCTTTGTGATTTGTTCCATGGAGGTACTATGGGCTATTACATGTACACTTACACACCAGAATTCATCGACAACATTAGAAACAGGTAATGTATGTTATATGTTAATTGTTTTATGTGCCGTCATCACCCTCTAAGTAGGGTAAGTGGGATCTTTACCCTCAACTGGTGCCCACTAACCCGGCAGGTAAGTCTAGTAACTGGCATATCGATATTGATTGCGTGCGTTACGATTGATGGATTTCGCCAGCTCTGAACAGCACACCCAGTAGATATCAATGACAAACAGGGAAGCACTTATCCTCATTGCCAACGATCCCAACGCCAGATCACAGAAACTCCCAATCGACGGAAACAAGGCCACTCTCACAGATATAGCCAAATAGATAGCGAGAAAGAACTAACAGACTCGTTTCATTATATTGCTGTCGCCATCCGGGATTGAACCCAGGCCATCATGGTCAGACAACCAAAACTCTAACACTTGGCTACAGTTATATGTGTCCTTATGCCCCTCCATGATGGACGAGTGGGCATCTGTAATATATAGTTTGGGCTAAGTAGTACAGCCCCGACACTACAGGTCACACCCAATAACACAAATTCAAATGTTAAGCATTTTAGGGCTAATTCATTCAATAGATGCATTGTTTACTATTACACACACATACAGTCATGCACTCACCTAATGATGTTCATCCAGTCAATGATGGAATAAATGAGAGCAAGAGAAACATGAGAAACAGTGTGAGACAACACAACACCAACACTCAACTGTCACACACTCACCGCATCCTGTGAATAAGAGAAAAGACTCTAGTTAGTTAAACAGTCACTCTCATGCCACACTACACTAACACACAAGACACATCACCAATTCCTCTACTATCCTCATGCACTTACCAATTCATCACATTTCACAATAATTACTTGTTGTAATAAATTGTATTAAGAAACAAAACACATTGATATCTATTACTTAAACATGCCAACTTCTCCACAACCTTAATTAACAATCTCATTTCTTGCAAGCCACATTTGTAATGCAGTAACCACCAAAACCTTAATTAGTCATTGCATCAATAGCTGTTTTGAAACACTGAAACTGAAAACAACAAAAGAGCAAAAAGGTATGGAAATACATTTACAGCCATGCTCATGCACACACACACACACACACACACACACACACACACACACACACACACACCTCCTGTCTCGCTGCCGTATAAATAAAAAAAAAGGAAACGGTCACACTATCCCATATAAGGAAGAAGAACGGCAAAGTCCAAAGTCCGTAGATCATGAGACTCCTGCCACCGCTCTTTGTGCATGAAAAACAAACTGAGGGACTTGCAAATCCTTCAGTTGTACAGGAATGGATCGAGTTTGGGTGACGCCATCACGCCAATGTCCTGGGCCCATGCTCAAAATGGTCCTTCACTGCGATATCCTTCGTATGCTGTACTTCTCGTCCTCATCGTTATAGATCTTTTCAGGCATGTGATAAGTCTTTTGAGTCAGAGGTAGCGAGACGGAGGCAAGCAACTACACAGCAAAGCGTACTGTGGCCGCTGCCATGTCACATCCAAAACACACACACACACACACACACACACACACACACACACACACACACACACACACACACACACACAACTACACAAAATGTGCTCGTAGCTCTGAAATAACCACACATAAGACAACCAACTCATTCTTACTCTATATTGTGATACAAACTAAACCATTATAACAGCAAACTGGTACTATACGAGTACATAACAAAAAATAATAGATGCATTGCTTACTATTACACACACATACAGTGATGTACTCACCGCCTGATGTTCATCCAGTCAATGATGCAATAAATGAGAGCAAGAGAAACATGAGAAACAGTGTGAGACAACACAACACCAACACTCAACTGTCACACACTCACCTCGTACTGTGATATAAGAGAAAAGACACTAGTTAGTTAAACAGTCACTCTCATGTCACACTACACTAACACACAACACACATCACCAATTCCTCTACTATCCTCATGCACTTACCAATTCATCACATTTCACAATAATTACTTGTTGTAATAAATTGTATTAAGATAAACAAAACACATTGATATCTGTTACTTAAACATGCCAACTTTTCCACACACATAATTAGCAATCTCATTTCTTACATGCCACATTTGTAATGCAGTAACCACCAAAAACTAAGTTAGTCATTGCATCAATAGTTGTTTTGAAACAATGAAACTCAAAAAACAGAAAAGCAAAAAGGCACACAAACGTATGTACTGGCATGCTCATGCACACACACACACACACACACACACACACACACACACACACACACACACACCAGAAAAAGCATGCACAAAGACACTGACATAAACGTACAAAATACTAAACAAAACAACCATGCATTCAAACTTGTCAATAATTAACTTAAGCTACAAGCGTAAAAGAAGAACTCCACAGTAAGTGGTGAACTGCTTCCTGAGAAGTTCACTCTAAATGGCTGAATTGACTTCCGGTCCGTCTGTCCTTATGTTGCTATCTATGTTTGTATGTTTGTAAACGTGTGTCACGCTTGGGGATTTGTTTTAAGCCAATCATCAATCCTTTTGGGACACGCAAAAAAATATGGTAGGTGACGTACAATAGCTTGTCAGCATGAATCTCTCTCGGTGATTTGATGAGCCAATCATCAGTCCTTTTTATGCATGCATTGCATGCACCGTTGCTTGCGCACAACCAACATGCATCATCCGCGACCTTCAAGAGAGCAATATGTTTTAGGTGTAATGTAGGATTGATGATGAACGATCGACGTCGTCTTGCAAGAAAGATTCCTAGAAAACGATGACGCTGCTATCTTCTGGATGCGGTCGCTACATGCCACTTCACAGTATTTCCCACACAGGTAGGAAACGTGCAGTACGAGATAGATCTCTAGCTACAACAAACTAGTGCAACGAAAGACGAGAGAGCAATGGCTCAACGAAAGCATGATAAACGCGTCCATGCACATCAATAGTTAACTTCAAGTGATGCAAGAGTACTACAGAATTGAGAAATAACGTGGAGGATAACAAGCCTGCTCATGCAAGAGCTACGCAGATGTCACGCATGTGCATGTGCTGAATTCTGAGTATTGTGGGACATTGATGATATTTAGTTAATTATCTTTAATCACATCAACGCATCCCTGTGCTTTCAAAGAATTATACATTCTATCAACAAGCTAATGATTGATTAATGACAATGACAATAAACAGACAAAAATTAATAAAATTTACATTAATATTCACAACACACACACACACACACACACACACACACACACACACACACACACACACACACACACACACAAACACACACACACAAACACACAACTACACAGAAATACGCTCGTAGCTCTGAAGCGAGTAGAACACAGCTTTATTTACTATATAGTATTTTGCATTCAATTATCCGAATTTGGCGTTCAATTATCCGATTCAGGCGTTCACTTATCCGTTCCGTCTAATATCCATGAAGAGCTAAAATAGTTTACATAGTCTGCGGTTGAGCAGCTGCTGAAATACTATCATTCATTGATCTAGCAGCCATCTCTACGCACTAATCTGTAACATTACTCTCCAACCACACAACGTTGTGGCTGCGTACTTCTTGATCGTTGCAATCTAAAAAACCTTCCTTGGTTGCAATGGAGTCACCTTCAGGTAAGACTACTGTACATCTATCCTATGCATTGACATCTACGCTAATGGTAATTACATAACACTACATATTACTGCGCAACGGTCCGTTTACCTGCACGCATGTAGATACTGTAAACTACGTACCGTAGTTACACAAACTAAAATAATCTACATGTCTTCCAGCCTAATGGCCATATAGGAGCCTTCACCGTCACAAAATGTTAAAAAGAATTCAGGCAACAAGCGGGCGCTGTCACTTGGGTGGCTCCTTGCCAAGATGTGTAATGCAGTTGCTGTCTAGCTGGTCATAGAGTCTGACTTTCCGTAGGCACGACAGTGCCATGATCGTTGAGGCTACGTTTGATATACGCTTTCACGATCTGAAAGCAATATTCAGTTGGATTCAGACAACAGTTGTATGGCGGAAGTCTGATAGGATGCTTGTCGTCAGTTGTGTCGATAACCACTCGCTGCTTCACAGCTCAACAACAAGGTGCGTTACGAAAGAAATGTGCGCGGTTTATAATTAGACTATTAGGTCTATTAGTGAATGACTGAACAAACTAAACCGTCTGAACAAACTACCTCGAATAATTGAAGGCCTGAATGGAAGAATTGAACGCAAAACACTATAGTATAGTACAAGTCAAACATTAATTTACAAAATAGCCTAATGGGTTCCAAAATAACCACACATAAGACAACCAACTCATTATTACTCTATACTGCGATGGAAACAAAATCATTATAACTGCAAACCGGCACTATACGATTACATAACAAAATTCATTCAATAGATGCATTGTTTACTATTACACGCACATACAGTCATGTACTCACCATCTGATGTTCATCCAGTCAATGATGGAATAAATGAGAGCAAGAGAAACATGAGAAACAGTGTGAGACAACACAACACCAACACTCAACTGTCACACACTCACCGGGTTCTGTGATATAAGAGAAAAGTCACTAGTTAGTTAAACAGTCACTCTCATGTCACATTACACTAACACACAAGACACATCACCAATTCCTCTACTATCCTCATGCACTTACCAATTCATCACATTTCACAATAATTACTTGTTGTAATAAATTGTATTAAGATAAACAAAACACATTGATATCTATTAGTTAAACATGCCAACTTCTCCACACCCTTAATTAACAATCTCATTTCTTACAAGCCACATTTGTAATGCAATAACCACCAAAACCTTAATTAGTCATTGCATCAATAGTTGTTTTGAAACACTGAAATTCAAAACAACAAAAGAGCAAAAAGGTATGGAAATACATTTACAGACATGAGTGGAAACACACACGCACGCACAAACGCACCCACCCACCCACACACACACCCACACACACACCCATGCACGTACACACACGTGCATGCACACACACATACACAAACACACGTGCACACACACAAACACATGCACACACACACGCACACACACACACAAACACACACGCACACACACAAACACATGCACACACACACACACACACACACACACACACACACATAAACAAATGTTAAGCCCTCCAAATGTTTCGACGTCGACCTTGAGGTCAGTTGCAAAGATAGCTCCCCTGCCTCTAGAGACAAGGCCTCCATGCGCTATGTGGAGTCTTGGGGCCAGTGCTACAATCCGCCTGGAGCTTGGCCAGAGTCATCCAGGGGCACTGACAATGGCGCAGCTCTGGGACTGGACACCAAGGCCCACACGTACCCGTCGCCTGCATGATGTTGCTGCAAAGCCAGCGGTCTTGTCCACCCCAGTCAATGACCAGGTACTCATTTATACTCCTGAGTCAAAAGAAGCAAGTGTTTGTGAGTTTCTTGCTCAAGGAAACTGCGACAGTGTCGCCTCCACCAGGATTGAACCTTTAACCCTCGTCACGAAATACAAGATCCCGGATGTCATCACCAACGCTCTACCATCTGCTCCACCGTGCCACACACACACAAACACACACACACACACACACACACACACACACACACACACCATGCATTCCACGAAAGACATATGGTTATGGCTGAGAAAGATGGCGTATCTACCCTTTGTGATTTGTTCCATGGAGGTACTATGGGCTATTACATGTACACTTACACACCAGAATTCATCGACAACATTAGAAACAGGTAATGTATGTTATATGTTAATTGTTTTATGTGCCGTCATCACCCTCTAAGTAGGGTAAGTGGGATCTTTACCCTCAACTGGTGCCCACTAACCCGGCAGGTAAGTCTAGTAACTGGCTTATCGATATTGACTGCGTGCGTTACGATCGATGGATTTCGCCAGCTCTGAACAGCACACCCAGTAGATATCAATGACAAACATGGAAGCACTTATCCTCATTGCCAACGATCCCAACGCCACATCACAGAAACTCCCAATCGACGGAAACAAGGCCACTCTCACAGATATAGCCAAATAGATAGCGAGAAAGAACTAACAGACTCGTTTCATTATATTGCTGTCGCCATCCGGGATGGAACCCAGGCCATCATGGTCAGACAACCAAAACTCTAACACTTGGCTACAGTTATATGTGTCCTTATGCCCCTCCATGATGGACAAGTGGGCATCTGTAATATATAGTTTGGGCTAAGTAGTACAGCCCCGACACTACAGGTCACACCCAATAACACAAACTCAAATGTTAAGCATTTTATGGCTAATTCATTCAATAGATGCATTGTTTACTATTACAGACACATACAGTCATGTACTCACCTAATGATGTTCATTCAGTTAATGATGGAATAAATGAGAGCAAGACAAACATGAGAAACAGTGTGAGACAACACAACACCAACACTCAACTGTCACACACTCACATGGAACTGTGATATAAGAGAAAAGACACTAGTTAGTTAAACAGTCACTCTCATGTCACACTACACTAACACACAAGACACATCACCAATTCCTCTACTATCCTCATGCACTTACCAATTCATCACATTTCACAATAATTACTTGTTGTAATAAATTGTATTAAGATAAACAAAACACGTTGATATCTATTAGTTAAACATGCCAACTTCTCCACACACATAATTAACAATCACATTTCTTACATGCCACATTTGTAATGCAGTAACCACCAAAAACCTTAATTAGTCATTGCATTAATAGTTGTTTAGAAACACTGAAATTCAAAACAACAAAAGAGCAAAAAGGTATGGAAATACATTTATAAACATGAGTGGAAACACACACGCACCCACACATCCATAAATGCACACGCACGCACACACACACACACACACACACACACACACACACATACACACACACACACACACACACACACACACACACACACACACACACACACACAACACACACACATGCACACACACATGCACACACACACACACACACACACACACACACACACAAATGGACAAATGTTAAGCCCTCCAAATCTTTCGACGTCGACCTTGAGGTCAGTTGCAGAGATAGCTCCCCTGCCTATAGAGACAGGGCCTCCATGCGCTATGTGGAGTCTTGGGGCCAGTGCTACAATCCGCCTGGAGCTTGGCCAGAGTCATCCAGGGGCACTGACAATGGCGCAGCTCTGGGACTGGACACCAAGGCCAACACGTACCCGTCCGCTGCATGATGTTGCTGCCAAGCCAGCAGTCTTGTCCACCCCAGTCAATGACCAGGTGCTCATTTAGACTCCTGAGTCAAGAGAAGCAAGTGTCAGTGAGTTTCTTGCTCAAGGAAACTGCGACAGTGTCGCCTCCGCCAGGATCGAACCTTCAACCCTCATCACGGAATACAAGATCCCGGATGTCATCACCAACGCTCTACCATCTGCTCCACCGTGCCACACACACACAAACACACACACACACACCATGCATTCCATGAAAGACATATGGTTATGGCTGAGAAAGATGGCTTATCTACCCTTTGTGATTTATTCCTTGGAGGTACTATGGGCTATTACATGTACACTTACACACCAGAATTCATCGACAACATTAGAAACAGGTAATGTATGTTATATGTTAATTGTTTTATGTACCGTCATCACCCTCTAAGTAAGGTAAGTGCGGTCTTTACCCTCAACTGGGTGCCCACCAACCCAGCAGGTCAGTCTAGTAACTGGCTTATCGATATTGATTGCGTGCGTTACGATCGATGGATTTCGCCAGCTCTGAACAGCACACCCAGTAGATATCAATGACAACCAGGGAAGCACTTATCCTCATTGCCAACGATCCCAACGCCAGATCACAGAAACTCCCAATCGACGGAAACAAGGCCACTCTCACAGATATAGCCAAATAGATAGCAAAAAAGAACTAACAGACTCGTTTCATTATATTGCTGTCACCATCCGGGATGGAACCCAGGCCATCATGGTCAGACAACCAAAACTCTAACCACTTGGCTACAGTTATATGTGTCCTTATGCCCCTCCATGATGGACGAGTGGGCATCTGTAATATATAGTTTGGGCTAAGTAGTACAGCCCCAACACTACAGGTCACACCCAATAACACAAATTCAAATGTTACGCATTTTAGGGCTAATTCATTCAATAGATGCATTGCTTACTATTACACACACATACAGTCATGTACTCACCGCCTGATGTTCATCCAGTCAATGATGCAATAAATGAGAGCAAGAGAAACATGAGAAACAGTGTGAGACAACACAACACCAACACTCAACTGTCACACACTCACCTGTCTCTGTGATATAAGAGAAAAGACACTAGTTAGTTAAACAGTCACTCTCATGTCACACTACACTAACACACAAGACACATCACCAATTCCTCTACTATCCTCATGCACTTACCAATTCATCACATTTCACAATAATTACTTGTTGTAATAAATTGTATTAAGAAACAAAACACATTGATATCTATTACTTAAACATGCCAACTTCTCCACAACCTTAATTAACAATCTCATTTCTTGCAAGCCACATTTGTAATGCAGTAACCACCAAAACCTTAATTAGTCATTGCATCAATAGCTGTTTTGAAACACTGAAACTGAAAACAACAAAAGAGCAAAAAGGTATGGAAATACATTTACAGCCATGCTCATGCACACACACACACACACACACACACACACACACACACACACACACACACACACACACACACACACACACACACACACACACACACCTCCTGTCTCGCTGCCGTATAAATAAAGAAAAAGGAAACGGTCACACTATCCCATATAAGGAAGAAGAACGGCAAAGTCCAAAGTCCGTAGATCATGAGACTCCTGCCACCGCTCTTTGTGCATGAAAAACAAACTGAGGGACTTGCAAATCCTTCAGTTGTACAGGAATGGATCGAGTTTGGGTGACGCCATCACGCCAATGTCCTGGGCCCATGCTCAAAATGGTCCTTCACTGCGATATCCTTCGTATGCTGTACTTCTCGTCCTCATCGTTATAGATCTTTTCAGGCATGTGATAAGTCTTTTGAGTCAGAGGTAGCGAGACGGAGGCAAGCAACTACACAGCAAAGCGTACTGTGGCCGCTGCCATGTCACATCCAAAACACACATACACACACACACACACACACACACACACACACACACACACACACACACACACACACACACACACACACACACACACACACACACACACACACACACACACACAACTACACAAAATGTGCTCGTAGCTCTGAAATAACCACACATAAGACAACCAACTCATTCTTACTCTATATTGTGATACAAACTAAACCATTATAACAGCAAACTGGTACTATACGAGTACATAACAAAAAATAATAGATGCATTGCTTACTATTACACACACATACAGTGATGTACTCACCGCCTGATGTTCATCCAGTCAATGATGCAATAAATGAGAGCAAGAGAAACATGAGAAACAGTGTGAGACAACACAACACCAACACTCAACTGTCACACACTCACCCCAAACTGTGATATAAGAGAAAAGACACTAGTTAGTTAAACAGTCACTCTCATGTCACACTACACTAACACACAACACACATCACCAATTCCTCTACTATCCTCATGCACTTACCAATTCATCACATTTCACAATAATTACTTGTTGTAATAAATTGTATTAAGATAAACAAAACACATTGATATCTGTTACTTAAACATGCCAACTTTTCCACACACATAATTAGCAATCTCATTTCTTACATGCCACATTTGTAATGCAGTAACCACCAAAAACTAAGTTAGTCATTGCATCAATAGTTGTTTTGAAACAATGAAACTCAAAAAACAGAAAAGCAAAAAGGCACACAAACGTATGTACTGGCATGCTCATGCACACACACACACACACACACACACACACACACACACACACACACACACACACACACACACACACACACACACACACACACACACACACACCAGAAAAAGCATGCACAAAGACACTGACATAAACGTACAAAATACTAAACACAACAACCATGCATTCAAACTTGTCAATAATTAACTTAAGCTACAAGCGTAAAAGAAGAACTCCACAGTAAGTGGTGAACTGCTTCCTGAGAAGTTCACTCTAAATGGCTGAATTGACTTCCGGTCCGTCTGTCCTTATGTTGCTATCTATGTTTGTATGTTTGTAAACGTGTGTCACGCTTGGGGATTTCTTTTAAGCCAATCATCAATCCTTTTGGGACACGCAAAAAAATATGGTAGGTGACCTACAATAGCTTGTCAGCATGAATCTCTCTCGGTGATTTGATGAGCCAATCATCAGTCCTTTTTATGCATGCATTGCATGCACCGTTGCTTGCGCACAACCAACATGCATCATCCGCGACCTTCAAGAGAGCAATATGTTTTAGGTGTAATGTAGGATTGATGATGAACGATCGACGTCGTCTTGCAAGAAAGATTCCTAGAAAACGATGACGCTGCTATCTTCTGGATGCGGTCGCTACATGCCACTTCACAGTATTTCCCACACAGGTAGGAAACGTACAGTACGAGATAGATCTCTAGCTACAACAAACTAGTGCAACGAAAGACGAGAGAGCAATGGCTCAACGAAAGCATGATAAACGCGTCCATGCACATCAATAGTTAACTTCAAGTGATGCAAGAGTACTACAGAATTGAGAAATAACGTGGAGGATAACAAGCCTGCTCATGCAAGAGCTACGCAGATGTCACGCATGTGCATGTGCTGAATTCTGAGTATTGTGGGACATTGATGATATTTAGTTAATTATCTTTAATCACATCAACGCATCCCTGTGCTTTCAAAGAATTATACATTCTAGCAACAAGCTAATGATTAATTAACGACAATGACAATAGACAGACAAAAATTAATAAAATTTACATTAATATTCACAACACACACACACACACACACACACACACACACGCACACACACATCTACACAGGAATACGCTCGTAGCTCTGAAGAGAGTAGAACACAGCTATATTTACTATATAGTATTTTGCATTCAATTATCCGAATTTGGCGTTCAATTATCCGATTCAGGCGTTCACTTATCCGTTCCGTCTAATATCCATGAAGAGCTAAAATAGTTTACGTAGTCTGCGGTTGAGCAGCTGCTGAAATACTATCATGCATTGATCTAGCAGCCATCTCTACGCACTAATCTGTAACATTACTCTCCAACCACACAACGTTGTGGCTGCGTACTTCTTGATCGTCGCGATCTAAAAAACCTTCCTTGGTTGCAATGGAGTCACCTTCAGGTAAGACTACTGTACATCTATCCTATGCATTGACATCTACGCTAATGGTAATAACATAACACTACATATTACTGCGCAACGGTCCGTTTACCTGCACGCATGTAGATACTGTAAACTACGTACCGTAGTTACACAAACTAAAATAATCTACATGTCTTCCAGCCTAATGGCCATATAGGAGCCTTCACCGTCACAAAATGTTAAAAAGAATTCAGGCAACAAGCGGGCGCTGTCACTTGGGTGGCTCCTTGCCAAGATGTGTAATGCAGTTGCTGTCTAGCTGGTCATAGAGTCTGACTTTCCGTAGGCACGACAGCGCCATGATCGTTGAGGCTACGTTTGATATACGCTTTCACGATCTGAAAGCAATATTCAGTTGGATTCAGACAACAGCTGTATGGTGGAAGTCTGATAGGATGCTTGTCGTCAGTTGTGTCGATAACCACTCGCTGCTTCACAGCTCAACAACAAGGTGCGTTATGAAAGAAATGTGCGCGGTTTATAATTAGACTATTAGGTCTATACGTGAATGACTGAACAAACTAAACCGTCTGAACAAACTACCTCGAATAATTGAAAGCCTGAATGGAAGAATTGAACGCAAAACACTATAGTATAGTACAAGTCAAACATTAATTTACAAAATAGCCTAATGGGTTCCAAAATAACCACACATAACACAAGCAACTCATTATTACTCTATACTGCGATGGAAACAAAATCATTATAACTGCAAACCGGCACTATACGATTACATAACAAAATTCATTCAATAGATGCATTGTTTACTATTACACACACATACAGTGATGTACTCACCGCCTGATGTTCATCCAGTCAATGAATGAATAAATGAGAGCAAGAGAAACATGAGAAACAGTGTGAGACAACACAACACCAACACTCAACTGTCACACACTCACCGGGTTCTGTGATATAAGAGAAAAGACACTAGTTAGTTAAACAGTCACTCTCATGTCACACTACACTAACACACAAGACACATCACCAATTCCTCTACTATCCTCATGCACTTACCAATTCATCACATTTCACAATAATTACTTGTTGTAATAAATTGTATTAAGATAAACAAAACACATTGATATCTATTACTTAAACATGCCAACTTCTCCACACCCTTAATTGACAATCTCATTTCTTACAAGCCACATTTGTAATGCAATAACCACCAAAACCTTAATTAGTCATTGCATTAATAGTTGTTTTGAAACACTGAAATTCAAAACAACAAAAGAGCAACAAGGTATGGAAATACATTTACAGACATTAGTGGAAACACACACGCACGCACAAACGCACCCACCCACCCACCCACACACACACCCATGCACGTACACACACACATACACAAACACACGTGCACACACAAACACATGCACACACACACACACACACACACACACACACACACACACATGGACAAATGTTAAGCCCTCCAAATGTTTCGACGTCGACCTTGAGGTCAGTTGCAGAGATAGCTCCCCTGCCTATAGAGACAGGGCCTCCATGCGCTATGTGGAGTCTTGGGGCCAGTGCTACAATCCGCCTGGAGCTTGGCCAGAGTCATCCAGGGGCACTGACAATGGCGCAGCTCTGGGACTGGACACCAAGGCCAACACGTACCCGTCCGCTGCATGATGTTGCTGCCAAGCCAGCAGTCTTGTCCACCCCAGTCAATGACCAGGTGCTCATTTAGACTCCTGAGTCGAGAGAAGCAAGTGTCAGTGAGTTTCTTGCTCAAGGAAACTGCGACAGTGTCGCCTCCGCCAGGATCGAACCTTCAACCCTCGTCACGGAATACAAGATCCCAGATGTCATCACCAACGCTCTACCATCTGCTCCACCGTGCCACACACACACACACACACACACACACACACACACACACACACACACACACACACACACACACACACACACACACCACACATGCATTCCATGAAAGACATATGGTTATGACTGAGAAAGATGGCGTATCTACCCTTCGTGATTTGTTCCATGGAGGTACTATGGGCTATTACATGTACACTTACACACCAGAATTCATCGACAACAATAGAAACATGTAATGTATTTTATATGTTAATTGTTTTATGTGTCGTCATCACCCTCTAAGTAGGGTAAGAGGATATTTACACTCAACTGGGTGCCCACCAACCCGGCAGGTAAGTCTAGTAACTGGCTTATCGATATTGATTGCGTGCGTTACGATCAATGGATTTCGCCAGCTCTGAACAGCACACCCAGTAGATATCAATGACAACCAGACAAGCACTTATCCTCATTGCCAACGATCCCAACGCCACATCACAGAAACTCCCCATCAACGGAAACAAGGCTACTCTCACAGATATAGCCAAATAGATAGCGAGAAAGAACTAACAGACTCGTTTCATTATATTGCTGTCGCCATCCGGGATTGAACCCAGGCCATCATGGTCAGACAACCAAAACTCTAACCACTTGGCTACAGTTATATGTGTCCTTATGCCCCTCCATGATGGATGAGTGGGCATCTGTAATATATAGTTCGAGCTAAGTAGTACAGCCCCGACACTACAGGTCACACCCAATAACACAAATTCAAATGTTAAGCATTTTATGGCTAATTCATTCAATAGATGCATTGTTTACTATTACACACACATACAGTGATGTACTCACCACCTGATGTTCATCCAGTCAATGATGGAATAAATGAGAGCAAGAGAAACATGAGAAACAGTGTGAGACAGCACAACACCAACACTCAACTGTCACACACTCACCTTGACCTGTGATATAAGAGAAAAGACACTAGTTAGTTAAACAGTCACTCTCATGTCACACTACACTAACACACAAGACACATCACCAATTCCTCTACTATCCTCATGCACTTACCAATTCATCACATTTCACAATAATTACTTGTTGTAATAAATTGTATTAAGATAAACAAAACACATTGATATCTATTAGTTAAACATGCCAACTTCTCCACACCCTTAATTAACAATCTCATTTCTTACAAGCCACAATTGTAATGCAGTAACCACCAAAACTTAATTAGTCATTGCATCAATAGTTGTTTTGAAATACTGAATTTAAAACAACAAGAGAGCAAAAAGGCATGCAGACATATGTACGCGCATGCTCACACACATGCATGCACACACACACACACACACACACACACACACACACACACACACACACACACACACACACACGCACGCACACACACCAGAAAAAAAGGATTCACAAAGACATTACACAAACGTACAAAATACTAAACAAAACAGCCATGCATTCAAACTTGTCAATAATTAAGCTACCAACGTAAAAAGACAACACAGTAACTGGCGGACTGCTTCGCCAGAAGTTCACTCTAAATGGGCTGAATTGACTTCGGTCTGTCTGTCCGTATGTCGCTATCTATGTTTATAAGTTTGTAAGCGTGTGTCACGCTTGGGGATTTGTTTTGAGCCAATCATCAGTCCATTTCAATCATCAGTATATGCCCATGGCCAACTAGATGCCCACGATACGCATGTGCAGACAAAACAAAATAGGGTCCACACAACATTCGTGCCGTCTGTCTGCGTTTGATGAGCTGGTGTCCGTATTGCGTGAAAGTGCTTACTACTCTTCGTTGCAATTAGTGATCCTGATGCTTTTGACAGGCTTCAAGCCGACCACTCCAGTTTGCGTGTGTAGTGTCTACTTTCTGTGTGTCTATGCTGATGGTGCACGGATAACAGTACCTTCATCTTGCAAATGGATAATTGCAAGCATTTGTGGTATTTCTGTCTTCAAGTGTCTAGATGATGACTGGCCAAACAACAGCATATTGCAACCATGTATACGCCTGCGACCAAAATAACACCCATGCCCTAGTAAAAATAAGCGTTTCTTTTCTATACGCCCAGGGCATTATTACGGGCGAATACGTTATGTACAGTCAAAATCATATTATTTCACTAATCCACAACCACGTCGTACGATTACACTGAGTCAAATGGTGTTCAACACCACTTGCCCTATCAATGTCTTTTATACAAGTCACTCACTATGTTGCTGCATTCATTTGCTAAATTGTACAGGGAATTTACAAAACAGCGCCCACGGCAGCAATACAAAAATGGGATTCTTATGGAAGACTATCCGTTCTCAATTAGCGGCGGCCGGTTCATAGGAAACTCTGGAAATAGGCAGATTGACTGAGTAACACAGAGCAAAAGGTCCATTTCTCAACATCCTGCCTAGATACTTAGTCATAGAAACTTACGAGAACTTACGAGTGCGACCAGACCTGACGGCCAACCTACTCTTCTTGTCAGGTGTTTCTATAGAGGTTCATTCTTTAATCCACAGTGTAAGACCGCTGTCTGGTTGCCAAACCTGTACGTACTCTGTAGTAACACACGTTACTAATACAACCTTGAAATATTAACCAACTTCGGGCTGCAACGTCGAATCGCGCATCAATCTTCATTCTCATTAGTGGTCCATGGGCTGTAAATGAGAACAGTTTCCAAAAGATCGCCCAGTGCGGTATGTTGGCTGGGCATTGTTTTGGAAATTCCCAGTAATACAATTGCAAGTTCAGTCGACAGCATGGCTACTGATCTGAGTTCTCTGCTAACTGTGCATGTGTACATGTCGAAGTTCTATTTGGCTGTTGAGGCAGATAAAATTGAAAACACACACACACACACACACACACACACGCACGCACGCACGCACGCACGCGCGCGCGCGCGCACACACACACACACACACACACACACGTTTGATGTCGACAGCCGAAGTTCGATGTCGATCATCGATGTTCGATGTCGATGTCACCGATCGATGTCACCTAGCGATGTCATCCATCGGTGTCGGTGTCGGCTACTACCTATCCATGAAACTTACCACCCGTCCATGTCGGTTACTACCCATATATGACGGTTACTTCTCATATATGACGGTTACTCCCCTATTTAGTTTAATTATTGATCGGAAGGTAGGTCAACGAAAGTGACAACGGTCTACATATTTATTCTTGGCGACTGAATAATTGCGGTGCAGTGGTAATGAGCGTCTTTCGCATTAGTGTAATTACAATACCGAAACATAGCGCCTCATGATGTGACGTTAAGGCGGGTCGCAGGCACACTCATTCTTCGCTAGGACGTCGCACCCGCAGCTAATTCACTAGTAATCAATTCTCCGACAAAGGCAACGATTGTATTTACAATCATAAGGCATGCAGACATATGTACAGGCATGCTTACACACATGCACACACACATGCATGCACACACACACACACACACACACACACACACACACACACACACACCAGAAAAAAGCATGCACAAAGACACTACACAAACATACAAAATACTAAACAAAACAGCCATGCATTCAAACTTGTCAATAATTAAGCTACGAGCGTAAAGGGACGCCACAGTAAGTGGTGGACTGCTTCGCCAGAAGTTCACTCTAAATGGGCTGAATTGACTTCCGGTCTGTCTGTCCATATGTCACTATCAATGTTTATATGTTTGTAAGCGTGTGTTACGCTTGGGGATTTGTTGTGAGCCAATCACCAGTCCTTTTGGGACACGTAAAATACCATAGGTGACGTACAATAGCTTGTCAGCATGAATCACTCTCAGAGATTTAATTAGCCAATCATCAGTCCATTTCATGCATTGCATGCACCATTGCTTGCGCACAACCAACATGCATCCGTGACCTTCAAGAGAGCAATATGTTTTAGGTATAATCTAGGATTGATGATGAACGATCGACGTCGTCTTGCAAGAAAGATTCCTAGAAAACGTAGACGCTGCTTTCTTCTGGATCCGGTCGCTACATGTCACTTCACAGTATTTCCCACACAGGTAGGAAACGTACAGTACGAGATAGATCTCTAGCTACAACAAACTAGCAGAACAAAAGTTGAGAGCAATGGCTCAACGAAAGCATGATAAACGCGTCCATGCACATCTATAGTTAACTTCAAGTGATGCAAGAGCTCTACAGAATTGAGAAATAACATGGAGGATAACAAGCCTGCTCGTGCAAGAGTTACACAGATGTCACGCATGTGCATTTGCTGAATTCTGAGTATTGTGGGACATTGATGATATTTAGTTAATTATCTTTAATCACATCAACGCATCCCTGTGTTTTCAAAGAATTATACATTCTAGCAACAAGCTAATGATTTATTAATGATAATGACAATAGATACAGTACCGGCAATAAGTAAGCTGATAGTGATACTGTAGATACCATACCATAGGATAGGATAAAAGATACCATGTACCATAGGATAAGATAAAAGATGATACCATACAATTAAGATAAGATACCATCCATACCATATATGATACGCAATACGATATATATACCATACCCTATGATATGATACCCTATGATATGATACCCTATGATATGATACCCTATGATATGATACCCTATGATATGATACCCTATGATACGATACGCAATACGATACCATACGCATACGATAAAAATGTTAGGTTACTTATTGCCGGTACAGTTAATAAAATTTACATTAATATTTACAATAAATACACACACCACACACACACACACACACACACACACACACACACACACACACACACGCACACACACAGACACACACACGTGCGCGCACGCACACACGCACGCACACACACAGACACACACACGTGCGCACACAGACACACACACGTGCGAGCACACACACACACAGACACACACACGTGCGCGCGCACACACACACACACACACACAAACAGACACACACACACACACACACACACACACACACACACACACACACACACACACACACACACAAGAGTAGAACACAGCTTCATTTACTAGTACAAATCAAACAATTTACACAAAAACCTAATGAGTTCCAAAATAACAACATATAAGACAACCAACTCATTCTTACTCTATATTGCAATACAAACTAAATCATTATAACAGCAAACTGATACTATACGAGTACATAACAAAAATTCATTCAATAGATGCATTGTTTACTATTACAAACACATACAGTGATGTACTCACCTAATGATGTTCATCCAGTCAATGATGGAATAAATGAGAGCAAGAGAAACATGAGAAACAGTGTGAGACAACACAACACCAACACTCAACTGTCACACACTCACCCCAAACTGTGATATAAGAGAAAAGACACTAGTTAGTTAAACAGTCACTCTCATGTCACACTACACTAACACACAACACACATCACCAATTCCTCTACTATCCTCATGCACTTACCAATTCATCACATTTCACAATAATTACTTGTTGTAATAAATTGTATTAAGATAAATAAAACACATTGATATCTATTAGTTAAACATGTCAACTTCTCCACACCCTTAATTAACAATCTCATTTCTTACAAGCCACATTTGTAATGCAGTAACCTCCAAAATCCCTAATTAGTCATTGCATCTATAGTTGTTTTGAAGAGAGCAAAAGGTATGCAAACATATGTACATGTACACACACACACACACACACACACACACACACACACACACACACACACACTCACATCACACACACAGGCACGCACGTGCACACACACACACACACACACACACACACACACACACACACACACACACACACACACAGGCACGCACAAATATTGCCCCAAACAGCCAAAACAATGCATTCCATGAAAGACATGTGGTTATGGCTGAAAAAGATGGTGTATTATATCTACCCTTGTGATTTGCTACATAGAGGTACTATGGGCTATAATTATATGTAGACTTACACACCAGTATGTGAATTCATTGACAACAATAAAACATGTATTTTATATGTTAATTGTTTTATGTGCCGTTATGCCCCTCCATGATGAACAAGTGGGGTCTTTACCCCATCAGGGCGACCACCCACCGGCAGGTGAGCCCAAACAAGGTACATGTTTCTGTGTAGTCCACACGGCAATCAATGACTAGCCAATTCAATATAGATTGCAGGCAATACAATGACTGAGAACTCAGAACAGCATGCCTAGTGGATATCAATGACCACTAGAAACGTGCTGAAGGTCGTCATCAATGGACCGGTCGCCAGACCACAGACCACATGAGAAAGAAAGACAGACAATTTTCATAATTTACTGTCCTCACCCCAAACCATGGAGTCATAGCCATTGTCAACCACTAAGCCACGGCGTGTTTATTTTATTGAACACAGCAAATACATAAATACTGAACTACTTAGAACAGCAACATTGGTATACTGTTGTATTCTGTAGTTGGGTATACCTGCTGCTGCTGGCGCTGCTGCTGCTGCTGCTGCTGGCTCTCCTGCTCGTGCCGCTATATACAAGAATACTACTACACAAAATGACATCTATGCCATACAACTTAAAAGCATGAAAATATATCATCACATCAAATGGCACCCTAATTAACACCAGAAATAAACAATTAGCACATGTGCCGCATTCCAATTTTGCATCCATTCCTCAAACTACAAAAGTGTTACTGTAACCCTCTCAAGTTAACAAGTAATAATGAGGCTCTACAATGCTAAACATGTTGCTGCTAGATTACATTGTGGAACAACTGCTGTACACTTAGTGTCACTTAAATACAAGCAAGCAAGCACAAGCATCTGTAATATATAGTTTGGGCTAAGTACAGTCCCGACACTACAGGTCACACCCAATAACACAAATTCAAATGTTAAGCATTTTAGGGCTAATTCATTCAATAGATGCATTCTTTACTATTACACTCACATACAATGATGTACTCACCTAATGATGTTCATCCAGTCAATGATGGAATAAATGAGAGCAAGACAAACATGAGAAACAGTGTGAGACAACACAACACCAACACTCAACTGTCACACACTCACCCTTTCCTGTGATATAAAAGAAAAGACACTAGTTAGTTAAACAGTCACTCTCATGTCACACTACACTAACACACAACACACATCACCAATTCCTCTACTATCCTCATGCACTTACCAATTCATCACATTTCACAATAATTACTTGTTGTAATAAATTGTATTAAGATAAACAAAAC
>NC_085097.1:7919913-7959913 GCF_963422355.1 Corticium candelabrum | reverse complement strand
GATAATTAACTAAATATCATCAATTTCCACACTACACTTCGAATTCAGCACAAGTGACAGAAGTGACGTTGTGTGTGTGTGTGTGTGTGTGTGTGTGTGTGTGTGTGTGTGTGTGTGTGTGTCCTTCGTGTGTGTGTATTTATTGTAAATATTAATGTATATTTATTAAATTTTGTTAAATTATTGTCATTATTATTAATTAATCATATTAATCATTAGCTTAATTGTTGCTAGAATGTAAACGGCAATTCTTTGAAAACACCTGGATTTATCAATGTGATTAAAGATAATTAACTAAATACCATCAATGTCCCACACTACTTCGAATTCACACAGCTACGCAACTCTTGCACGGCGCGGGCTTGTTATCCACGTTATGTCTCAATTCTGCATGTATAGCGCTCTTGCATCACTGAAAGTTAATAAATTAATTAACTATTGAGATGGACTATCAGATCATTATCATACTTTTATTGAATCGTCACCATCTTTCGTTCCGCTATTTCGTTGTAGCTAGAGATCGGTGTACGTCTCCTAGCTGCATAGAAAATACTGTGAAGCGACATGCATGTATATCTAGCGACCGGATCCAGAAGATATTAAGCAGCGTCAACGTTTCCTACGAATCTTTCTTGCAAGACGACGTCGATCGTTCATCATCAGTCCTACTTAGAACATATTGCTCTCTTGAAGATCGCAGATGACATGCTGGTGATGCGCATACAACGGTGCCTATCTAGATGCATGGTCCCATGGGACCTTAGCTTGGCTTCTTGTAGAACGATAAATTCGTTTGTTTTGCGATTCTTCTGTAAAAAGTAACAAACGCGAACAACTATTACCTGATCTTTACTCTGCGCTTCTCGGTTTGACGACAGTTTGACCGTAAAATGGAGGTTTACGACATCTCGGCTTTTCTGTCATAATGCGCGGGATTGTTACGTCACCCATTGTTGATGTGCCAAAGGACAGCTGATTGGCTCAACAAATTCCCGAGAGTGATGCACGCTGACAAGCTAGTATTACGTCACCCACGTTTTGCATCCCAAAACGATTGCTGATTGGCTCGACAAACTCCCCGAGCGTGACACACGCTTACAAACAAACATAGATAGGTAGATGCAAACATAGCAACATACCGACAGACAGACCGGAAGTCAATTCAACCCGTTAAGAGTGAGCTTCAAGCGAAGCAGTCCACCACTTATTGTGGTGTCCTTCTTTTACGCTCGTAGCTAATTAGTTAAACATGCCAACTTCTCCACACCCTTAATTAACAATCTCATTTCTTGCAAGCCACATTTGTAATGCAGTAACCACTAAAACCTTAATTAGTCATTGCATCAATAGTTGTTTTGAAACACTGAAATTCAAAACAACAAAAGAGCAAAAAAGTATGGAAATACATTTACAGGCATGCTCATGCACGCGCGCGCGCGCGCACACACACACACACACACACACACACACACACACACCTCCTGTCTCGCTGCCGTATGAATAAAGAAAAAGGAAACGGTCACATTATCCCATATAAGGAAGAAGAACAACAAAGTCCAAAGTCCGTAGATCATGAGACTCCTGCCACCGCTATTTGTGCATGAAAAACAAACTGAGGGACTTGCAAATCCTTCAGTTGTACAGGAAAAGATCGAGTTTGGGTGACGCCATCATGCCGATGTCCTGGGCCCGTGCTCAAAATGGTCCTTCACTGCGATATCCTTCGTATGCTGTACTTCTCGTCCTCATCGTTGTAGATCTTTTCAGGCATGTGATAAGTCTTTCGAGTCAGAGGTAGCCAGACAGGGGCAAGCAACCACACAGCAAAGCGTACTGTGGCCGCTGCCATGTCACATCCAAAACACACACACACACACACACACACACACACACACACACACACACACACACACACAAAATACGCTCGTAGCTCTGAAATAACCACACATAAGACAACCAACTCATTCTTACTCTATATTGTGATACAAACTAAACCATTATAACAGCAAACTGATACTATACGAGTACATAACAAAAATAATAGATGCATTGCTTACTATTACAAACACATACAGTGATGTACTCACCTAATAATGTTCATCCAGTCAATGATGGAATAAATGAGAGCAAGAGAAACATGAGAAACAGTGTGAGACAACACAACACCAACACTCAACTGTCACACACTCACCAAGTACTGTGATATAAGAGAAAAGACACTAGTTAGTTAAACAGTCACTCTCATGTCACACTACACTAACACACAAGACACATCACCAATTCCTCTAATATCCTCATGCACTTACCAATTCATCACATTTCACAATAATTACTTGTTGGAATAAATTGTATTAAGATAAACAAAACACATTGATATCTATTACTTAAACATGCCAACTTCTCCACACCCTTAATTAACAATCTCATTTCTTGCAAACCACATTTGTAATGCAGTAATCACCAAACCCTTAATTAGCCATTGCATTAATAGTTGTTTTGAAACACTGAAATTCAAAACAACAAAAGAGTAAAAAGGCACACAAACATATGTACTGGCATGCTCATGCACACACACACACACACACACACACACACACACACACACACACACACACACACACACACACACACACACACACAGACACACACACACACACAGACACACACCAGAAAAAGCATGCACAAAGACACTGACATAAACGTACAAAATACTAAACAAAACAACCATGCATTCAAACTTGTCAATAATTAACTTAAGCTGCAAGCGTAAAAGAAGAACTCCACAGTAAGTGCTGAACTGCTTCCTGAAAAGTTCACTCTAAATGGCTGAATTGAATTCCGATCCGTCTGTCCATATGTTGCTATCTATGTTTATATGTTTGTAAGCGTGTGTCACGCTTGGGGATTTCTTTTAAGACAATCATCAATCCTTTTGGGACACGCAAAAAATATGGTAGGTGACGTACAATAGCTTGTCAGCATGAATCACTCTCGGTGATTTGATGAGCCAATCATCAGTCCTTTTTATGCATGCATTGCATGCACTGTTGCTTGCGCACAACCAACATGCATCATCCGTGACCTTCAAGAGAGCAATATGTTTTAGGTGTAATGTACGATTGATGATGAACGATTGACGTCGTCTTGCAAGAAAGATTCCTAGAAAACGTTGACGCTGCTATCTTCTGGATCCGGTCGCTACATGCCACTTCACAGTATTTCCCACACAGATAGGAAACGTACAGTACGAGATAGATCTCTAGCTACAACAAACTAGTGCAACGAAAGACGAGAGAGCAATGGCTCAACGAAAGTAAGATAAACGCGTCCATGCACATCAATAGTTAACTTCAAGTGATGCAAGAGCTCTACAGAATTGAGAAATAACGTGGAGGATAACAAGCCTGCTCATGCAAGAGCGACGCAGATGTCACGCATGTGCATGTGCTGAATTCTGAGTATTGTGGGACATTGATGATATTTAGTTAATTATCTTTAATCACATCAACGCAACATTGTGTTTTCAAAGAATTATACATTCTAGCAACAAGCTAATGATTAATTAACGACAATGACAATAGACAGACAAAAATTAATAAAATTTACATTAATATTCACAATAAATACACACACACACACACACACACACACACACACACACACACACACACACACACACACACACACACACACACACACACACACACAACTACACAGAAATACGCTCGTAGCTCTCAAGCGAGTAGAACACAGCTATATTTACTATATAGTATTTTGCATTCAATTATCCGAATTTGGTGTTCAATTATCCGATTCAGACGTTCACTTATCCGTTCCGTCTAATATCCATGAAGAGCTAAAATAGTTTACATAGTCTGCGGTTGAGCAGCTGCTGAAATACTATCATTCATTGATCTAGCAGCCATCTCTACGCACTAATCTGTAACATTACTCTACAACCACACAAACGTTGTGGCTGCGTACTTCTTGATCGTCGCGATCTAACAAACCTTCCTTGGTTGCAATGGAGTCACCTTCAGGTAAGACTACTGTACATCTATCCTATGCATTGACATCTACGCTAATGGTAATTACATAACACTACATATTACTGCACAACGGTCCGTTTACCTGCACGCATGTAGATACTGTAAACTACGTATCGTAGTTACACAAACTAAAATAATCTACATGTCTTCCAGCCTAATGGCCATATAGGAGCCTTCACCGTCACAAAATGTTAAAAAGAATTCAGGCAACAAGTGGGCGCTGTCACTTGGGTGGCTCCTTGCCAAGATGTGTAATGCAGTTGCTGTCTAGCTGGTCGTAGAGTCTGACTTTCCGTAGGCACGACAGCGCCATGATGATTGAGGCTATGTTTGATATATGCTTTCACCATCTGAAAGCAATATTCCATTGAATTCAGACAACAGCTGTATGGCGGAAGTCTGATAGGATGCTTGTCGTCAGTTGTGTCGATAACCACTCGCTGCTTCACAGCTCAACAACAAGGTGCGTTATGAAAGAAATGTGCGTGGTTTATAATTAGACTATTAGGTGTATTAGTGAATGACTGAACAAACTAAACCGTCTGAACAAACTACCTCGAATAATTGAAGGCCTGAATGGAATAATTAAACGCGAAACACTATAGTATAGTACAAGTCAAACATTAATTTACAAAAAAAACCTAATGGGTTCCAAAATAATCACACATAAGACAACCAACTCATTATTACTCTATATTGCGATGGAAACTAAATCATTATAACTGCAAACCGGCACTATATGATTACATAACAAAATTCATTCAATAGATGCATTGTTTACTATTACAAACACATACAGTGATGTACTCACATCCTGATGTTCATCCAGTCAATGATGGAATAAATGAGAGCAAGACAAACATGAGAAACAGTGTGAGACAACACAACACCAACACTCAACTGTCACACACTCACCACGTACTGTGATATAAGAGAAAAAGACACTAGTTAGTTAAACAGTCACTCTCATGTCACACTACACTAACACACAAGACACATCACCAATTCCTCTACTATCCTCATGCACTTACCAATTCATCACATTTCACAATAATTACTTGTTGTAATAAATTGTATTAAGATAAATAAAACACATTGATATCTATTATTTAAACATGCCACCTTCTCCACACACATAATTAGCAATCTGATTTCTTACAAGCCGCATTTGTAATGCAGTAACCACCAAAACCTTAATTAGTCATTGCATTAATAGTTGTTTTGAAACACTGAAATTCAAAACAACAAAGGAGCAAAAAGGTATGGAAATACATTTACAGACATGAGTGGAAACACACACGCACGCACACACACACACACACACACACACACACACACACACACACACACACACACACACACACCCATGCATGCACATACACACACACACACATACACACACACACACACACACACACACACACACACACACACACACACACACACACACACACACACAAATGGACAAATGTTAAGCCCTCCAAATCTTTCCACGTCGACCTTGAGGTCAGTTGCAGAGATAGCTCCCCTGCCTCTAGAGACAGGGCCTCCATGTGCTATGTGGAGTCTTGAGGCCAGTGCTTGGCCAGAGTCATCCAGGGGAACTGAGAATGGCGCAGCTCTGGGACTAGACACCAACGCCCACACGTACCCATCGGCTGCATGATGTTGCTGCCAAGCCAGCGATCTTGTCCACCCCAGTCAATGACCAGGTACTCATTTATACTCCTGAGTCGAGAGAAGCAAGTGTCGGTGAGTCTCTTGCTCAAGGAAACAGCAACAGTGTCGCCTCCACCAGGATCGAACCTTCAACCCTCGTCACGCAATACAAGATCCCAGATGTCATCACCAACGCTCTACCATCTGCTCCACCGTGCCACACACACACAAACACACACACACACACACACACACACACACACACACACACACACACACACACACACCATGCCTTTCATGAAAGACATATGGTTATGGCTGAGAAAGATGGTGTATCTACCCTTTGTGATTTGTCCCATGGAGAGGTACTATGGGCTATTACATGTACACTTACACACCAGAATTCTTCGACAACAATAGAAACATGTAATGTATTTTATATGTTAATTGTTTTATGTGTCGTCATCACCCTCTAAGTAAGGTAAGTGGGGTCTTTACCCTCAACTGGGTGCCCACCAACCCGGCAGGTAAGTCTAGTAACTGGCTTATCGATATTGATTGCGTGCGTTACGATCGATGGATTTCGCCAGCTCTGAACAGCACACCCAGTAGATATCAATGACAACCAGGGAAGTACTCATCCTCATTGCCAACGATCCCAATGACAGATCACAGAAACTCCCAATCGACGGAAACAAGGCCACTCTCACAGATATAGCCAAATAGATAGCGAGAATGAACTAACAGACTCGTTTCATTATATTGCTGTCGCCATCCGGGATTGAACCCAGACCATCATGGTCAGACAACCAAAACTCTAACACTTGGCTACAGTTATATGTGTCCTTATGCCCCTCCATGATGGACGAGTGGGCATCTGTAATATATAGTTTGGGCTAAGTAGTACAGCCCCGACACTACAGGTCACACCCAATAACACAAATTCAAATGTTAAGCATTTTAGGGCTAATTCATTCAATAGATGCATTCTTTACTATTACACACACATACAGTCATGTACTCACCTTATGATGTTCATCCAGTCAATGATGGAATAAATGAGAGCAAGAGAAACATGAGAAACAGTGTGAGACAACACAACACCAACACTCAACTGTCACACACTCACCACTGACTGTGATATAAGAGAAAAGACTAGTTAGTTAAACAGTCACTCTCATGTCACACTACACTAACACACAACACACATCACCAATTCCTCTACTATCCTCATGCACTTACCAATTCATCACATTTCACAATAATTACTTGTTGTAATAAATTGTATTAAGATAAACAAAACACATTGATATCTATTAGTTAAACATGCCACCTTCTCCACACACATAATTAGCAATCTCATTTCTTACAAGCCACATTTGTAATGCAGTAACCACCAAAACCTTAATTAGTCATTGCATTAATAGTTCTTTTGAAAAACTGAAATTCAAAACAACAAAAGAGCAAAAAGGTATGGAAATACATTTACAGACATGAGTGGAAACACACACGCACGCACACACGCACCCACCCACCCATGCACGCGTGCATGCACACACACACACACACACACACACACACACACACACACACACACACACACATAAACACACACACATGCACACACACACACACACACACACACACACACACACACACACACACACACACAAATGGACAAATGTTAAGCCCTCCAAATCTTTCGATGTCGACCTGAGGTCAGTTGCAGAGATAGCTCCCCTGCCTCTAGAGACAGGGCCTCCATGCGCTATGTGGAGTCTTGGGGCCAGTGCTACAATCCGCCTGGAGCTTGGCCAGAGTCATCCAGGGGCACTCACAATGGCGCAGCTCTGGGACTGGACACCAAGGCCCACACGTACCCGTCGGCTGCATGATGTTGATGCCAAGCCAGCGGTCTTGTCCACCCAGTCAATGACCAGGTACTCATTCATACTCCTGAGTCGAGAGAAGCAAGTGTCGGTGAGTCTCTTGCTCAAGGAAACTGCGACAGTGTCGCCTCCACCAAGATTGAACCTTCAACCCTCATCACGGAATACAAGATCTCAGATGTCATCACCAACACTCTACCATCTCCTCCGCCTTGCCACACACACACAAACACACACACACACACACACACACACACACACACACACACACACACACACACACATACACACACACACACACACACATACACACACCATGCATTCCATGAAAGACATATGGTTATGGCTGAGAAAGATGGCGTATCTACCCTTTGTGATTTGTTCCATGGAGGTACTATGGGCTATTACATGTGCACTTACACACCAGAATTCATTGACAACAATAGAAACAGGTAATGTTTATTGTTTTATGTGCCATCATCACCCTCTAAGTAAGGTAAGTGGGGTATTTACACTCAACTGGGCGCCCACCAACCCGGTAGGTAAGTACCAGAGAGGTACATGTTTCCGTGTAATCCACATGGTGCTAGTAACTGGCTTATCAATATTGATTTTGTGTGCTACGATCGATGGATTTCACAAGCTCTGAACAGGATGCTCAGTAGATATCAATGACAACCAGGAAAGCACTTCTCCTCATTGCCAACAGTCCAAACGCCAGATCACAGAAACTCCCCATCGATGGAAACAAGGCTACTCTCACAGACAGCCAAATAGACAGTCAGAAAAAACCAACAGACTCGTTTCATTAGATTGCTGTCGCCACCCAGTCAGAGAACCATAACTGTAAACACTATGCTATAGTTATATGTGTCATTATGCCCCTCCATAATGGGTAAGTGGGGTCTTTACCCCATCTGGGCACCCACCACCCCGCAGGTGAGCCCAAGCAGGGTACATGTTTCTGTGTAGTCCACACAACAATCAATGACTAGCCAATTCGATATAGATTGCAGGCATTACGGTGACCGCAAACTCGTTACAACATGCCTAATGGACATGAATGACCACAAGTAAAGCGCTGAATGTCGTTGTCAACGGACCGCTCGCCAGACTACACACCACATGAGAAAGACAGACAAATTTCATAATTTACTGTCCTCACCCCAAACCATGGAGTGGTAGCCATAGTCACTAACCACTAAGCCACAGCGTGTCTATTTTTATTGAACACAGCAAATACTTAAATACTGAACCAATTAGAACAGCAACATTGGTATACTGTTGTATTCTGTAGTCGGGTATACCTGCTGCTGCTGCTGCTGCTGCTGCTCACGCAGCTATATACAAGAATACTACTACACAAAATCACAGCTATTCCATACCATTGGTCTGGCTACAGAAGTGTTACTGTAACCCTTCTCAAGTTAACAAGTAATAATGAGGCTCCAAACTGCTGTGTTAGCTGCTGTACATGTACTGGCACTTAATTGCAAACAAGCACACAAAAACAGCTGTAATATATAGTTTGGGCTAAGTAGTACAGTCACAACACTACAGGTCACACCCAATAACACAAATTCAAATGTTAAAGCATTTTAGGGTAATTTATTCAATAGATGCATTGTTTACTATTACACACACATACAGTCATGTACTCACCTAATGATGTTCATCCAGTCAATGATGGAATAAATGAGAGCAAGAGAAACATGAGAAACAGTGTGAGACAACACAACACCAACACTCAACTGTCACACACTCACCGGGTTCTGTGATATAAGAGAAAAGACACTAGTTAGTTAAACAGTCACTCTCATGTCACACTACACTAACACACAACACACATCACCAATTCCTCTAATATCCTCATGTACTTACCAATTCATCACATTTCACAATAATTACTTGTTGTAATAAATTGTATTAAGATAAACAAAACACATTGATATCTATTACTTAAACATGCCAACTTCTCCACACCCTTAATTAACAATCTCATTTCTTACAAGCCACATTTGTAATGCAGTAACAACAAAAAACTAAATTAGTCATTACATCTATAGTTGTTTTGAAACACTGAAATTCAAAACAACAAAAGAGTAAAAAGGCATGCAGACACATGTACAGGCAAGCTCACACACATGCACACACACACACACACACACACACACACACGCCAGAAAAAGCATGCACAAAGACACTACACAAATGTACAAAATACCAAACAAAACAGCCATGCATTCAAACTTGTCAATAATTAAGCTACGAGCAAAATAGGACGCCACAGTATGTGGCGGACTGCTTCACCAGTAGCTCACTCTAAATGGGCTGAATTGACCTCCTGTCTGTCTGTCCATATGTTGCTATCTATATTTATATGTCTGTAAGCGTGTGTCACGCTTGGGGATTTGTTTTGAGCCAATTATAGTCCTTTTGGGACACGCAAAAAGATACGATAGGTGACGTACAATAGTTTGTCAGCATGAATCACTCTCAGAGATTTGATGAGCCAATCATCAGTCCATTTCATGCATTGCATGCACCATTGCTTGTGCATAACCAACATGCATCATCCGCGACCTTCAAGAAAGCAATATGTTTTAGGTGTAATGTAGGATTGATGATGAACAATTGACGTCGTCTTGCAAGAAAGATTCCTAGAAAACGTTGACGCTGCTTTCTTCTGGATCCGGTCGCTACATGTCACTTCACAGTATTTCCCACACAGGTAGGAAACGTACAGTATGAGATTGATCTCTAGCTACAACAAACTAGCAGAACAAAAGACGAGAGCAGTGGCTCGACGAAAGCATGATAAACGTTTCCATGCACCTCAATAGTTAACTTCAAGTGATGCAAGAGCTCTACAGAATTGAGAAATAACATGGAGGATAACAAGCCTGCTCGTGCAAGAGTTACGCAGATGTCACGCATGTGCATGTGCTGAATTCTGAGTATTGTGAGACATTGATGACATTTAGTTAATTATCTTTAATCACATCGACGCATGACGGTGTTTTCCAAAAATTATACATTCTAGCAACAAGCTAATGATTAATTAATGATAATGACAATAGATAGACAAAAATTAATAAAATTTACATTAATGTTCACAATAAATACACACACAGACACAGACACAGACACACACACACACACACACACACACACACACACACACACACACACACACACACACACACACAGCTCCGAAGCGAGTAGAACACAGTTTCATTTACTAATGCAAGTCAAACAATTTACAGAAAAACCTGATGAGTTCCAAATAACCACACAAGACAACCAACTCATTGTTACTCTATATTGTGATACAAAATCATTATAACTGCAAACTGACACTATCTGAGTACATAACAAAAATTCATTCAATAGATGCATTGTTCCTATTACACAAACACATACAGTGATGTACTCACCTAATGATGTTCATCCAGTCAATGATGGAATAAATGAGAGCAAGAGAAACATGAGAAACAGTGTGAGACAACACAACACCAACACTCAACTGTCACACACTCACCTCTTCCTGTGATATAAGAGAAAAGACACTAGTTAGTTAAACAGTCACTCTCATGTCACACTACACTAACACACAAGACACATCACCAATTCCTCTACTATCCTCATGCACTTACCAATTCATCACATTTCACAATAATTACTTGTTGGAATAAATTGTACAAAAACTTTGACCTAAAATCCTGCCTCTAGATCTCACCATTTAGTTTCACATAGCTATGGGCACCTCGCGTAACTAAAATTTCCAAGTACTGTACTCACTAGCCTGGACTAAAGCGAATAGCTACATGTACATGTAGATCTAGAAAAGCAGCAGCAGTCGTAGATTGTAAGAAATCACGTTTCGCCAATAAAAAGCGAATCTGTGTATGAGTGTACCGCACGAAACAGTAAACGTTAATATCTACAAATATTTGCAAGTAATTACCCAGTCGCCGCCTTCAGCCATTCTCAATCTTCTCAATCTTCTCGACTCTTCAGGTGGAGACACCCCAATTTATGCGCATGTGCAAAAGAAACTCACGTTGACAGTATAGCACGTGCTGCTACACAGAGGAAATTATGAGTTGAGTGGAGCAACCCTATCACGCGGTAACGGCATGAATGCAACCTCCGTTGACCGAGTGTCATTTGGAAGTTCTCGTTAGGTGCGTTTGGTTAGAGTTATAAACTGAGGGTTAGGGTTAGAATAAGGGAGGTATACAATCAGCCATCCAATCAAAACGTCAGATTATAAACAAACATAATCTAAACTATCATTTCAGATCACAAACTGTAAAGCCGTACTTCCTGGAATTAAGGAACACAAAGTAGATGAATTGAAATGAATGAAACAGTCATCACCATCACACATCTTGTTCACAACAAACAACTGAATGATACACAATTCTGTTTCTGATTATTTGTAATATACATCCATGTATTGAACATGACAACCTCACTGAGATACGTACCCAACAAATAGCACACCGCATCCACTCACTCCCACTAAGACATTAATCTGGATGCACAAATTTCTACTCATTACATCTACAGTTCACTTTGAATCGGCAAATCCGACTCTCTTGTTGTCAAGATCAAGTATGGTGTAGTACTGGCTAATGAAGACATCACCCAAAATCCACAGTTCTCCTGCTGGAAGATCCATTCCTTGGAATCCACTTAGACACAGAGTAGCATCCTTTGATTTTATCTAGCACACATCAGTCACATGTAGTAAATGTAACAGCAGTTTTAGTTTACAACAGGAACTTAGGCAAACAAAGACATTGTTGACTTAGAAAGGAAGGAAGAGCACACACAGACACACACAGACACACACAGACACACACACACACACACACACACACACACACACACACACACACACACACACACCCTTTATTTATTCAATTAATTAAAGAACAAACACACAAATACATCTAAAACCAAACCTACAACATACATAGATATAGATACAGACAGGCATACCCAATGACCCATACATGCCCTGTTCTACACCTTGACAGTCCTGTACTTAGTAATCACCTTCAGTATATACTGTTAGCCAGTGAGACTAAATCTCCTGCCTGCAATAGTAAACGTGACGTTTGGCAGAGAGTCAATAGCATTGCAGTCAACAGTATACTAAAAGACGTACAAACACATCACACAACAATCCAACAATAAAACAAGAATCACTTCACTTGTTTGCCAATATTCTCGGCTCCTATGTACTGTTGCAAAATGATGATCTGTGGTCGGACCAACAATAAGAGACGTCCCAGTGTCAGCAATAGATTGGCAGTTGCTACCACAGAATTCTCCTTTTCCACCAACAGCAATCCTGACACAAGAAAGTCACTTGTAAGTTGATGAACAAATATGGTAGAGTGCACTACTTATATTCATTGTCATTAAAAGAAAGAAATATTGGAAAAACCATTACAAGTAGACATGTCGACAAAAACACATGATACCGTATTCGCCCGTAATAACGCCCTGGGCGTAAAGAAAAGAAACACTTTTTTCTGGGCGTATACTAGGGCATGGGCGTTATCTTGGTCCTAGGCGTATACATGGTCACTAACTGTTGTCGTCTGGCCAGTCATCATCTAAATACTTGAAGACAGAAATACCACAAATGCTTGCAATTATCCATTTGCAAGATCTAAGCTACTGGTATCCATTCAGCATCAGCATACACGCAGAAACTAAACACTAGACACACGTGGTCGCACTGAAGCCTGTCAAGAGCATCAGGGGCGGTAATTGCAACGAAGACATGAGTCTAGCGGCAAGCACTCTCACTCAACATTGACACCAGCTCATCAAACGCACACAGACGCAAACGAATGTTCTGCGGACCCATTTTGTTTTGTCTGCGCATGCGTATTCCGGGCTTATTCTTGGGCATGGGCGTATAGTTGGGCATGGGCGTTTTTTCGGGCTGAAAGTTCTGACCTGTCGCACATGGGCGTATATACGGGCATGGGCGTTATTTCGGTATGGGCGTTATTACGGGCGAATACGGTTTGTCGACTCATCGTACGACCAACAACCAGCTCCATTGCAATACATAACTGTAATTACAAATTACTAGCTGAGCAGCCCGTTCTTAGACTGATAAAGATTATTGTTGTCTGTTCTCTCTGTTGCTCAATATCTAGTATAAATAGTCAGATATCTATAACATCATAACAACACCCTGATATTGAGCAAACACTTCCAAACATTCAACGTCGTCTGCATGTTTGCAATTCATGTTAAACATAAACCTACGGCCCATTCTCCCTACGTCATGATGATATCAGGCCTTAACCCAGTTCTTGCTCAGGTATTCAGTGCTGTCAATTAGGCAGCAAATTGCTCCACAGTCGACTCTAAAAAAGATCCAAGAGTTGCAAAATGTCACCAAAAACGTGTCTGATTTTAATCAATCCCTTTGTGTAGTCGTGACTCTCAGACATACACAAAGTCAAATATAAGTAAGCCAGTTGTGCACCACTGTTAGCATCACTTAGACTCGTGACCAGTCTCGTCGTCCTTTCCTCATTCCCGGATGTTCAATACTCAGTCAGCTACAAGACTGGTTTCAGACCACCTCGTTTGTCACCTATTATGGTATTGATCAAGGTTAGGTTGCCAGTCGGCTACTTCTCTAGTAGATACACTGTCAATAATCAGGATCATTAGCTAAGAGCCGATCTAAGTAATCAATACTGTAGTGTTACTTTCCCATTACACAACACTCTCACATACAATGAGACGTTGTCTTTTCATGTACCGCTTTGTCTCTTAAAGCTGTTCGCTTTTCCAGTAACCTTGCTGAGGGGTGTAGCGTGGCACGGGCTAGACCGGGCTATAGCCCCATCAATTGTAGGCGTGGTCTTAAAATTTATTGATTAAATACATAATGCTTGGAAATGCACTTTAACTAACCTAGAGAAATGTTGTGCTGGACAGCAAACTGAGACAACCATCATTCCTATGGATCCTATCAAACAGTGTGACAAAAACATTTTCCTGACATTCGTACTCTCGTTTGTAACCAGTTGTTCCTAGGTCTGTTAGCCCAGTATCAGTAGCCTAAAATCTTACCATCTTAAAACTTGCCTAGTGACTACAATGAGCCAAGAAAGACTCAATCAACTTGCACTACATTCATTTCAACAAGAGAACTGACGTTGATTAGGATGCAAACTTGGATATGTTTGTTAACAAACAACCTCCCAGAATGTCTTTCTTGAACATAATAAACATAATTAATGTATGTTTTGTGTTCCCTGTGAGCACACACATATAAAATTCACCTGGTAATGAGACATTAATGTATATGGTACTATGGTATTCACAAACTTGTAGTGAAACCTCACTAAATAGTCCAAGTTTGCACCACCTTTTATCCAGTCTGGATGCGCCACTGATCATATCAGCTAATTACAAGTCAGTAAGAAGTGGGCGTGTTCCATAGCAACGTGAAGTCTAGCCTCTCATTTCTAGAGGTCACGCTACGCCCCAGCCTTGCTATATATTCTAGCATAGTACAACTCTGTCTCTTTTAAACATTTCGATTCCGCTGACCTTACTCTAACAGTAACTGTAGTCTAGCCCATCGAATCTACACGCTCTAAATCAGAAGAGCAATCCAGTTCCCCATCTGAGTCTCGCCGCTCTGAGGATTGAACATCCGGGAATGACGAGGGTGCGGTCAGTCTGGTTACGAGTTTAGGTAGACTCGTACGCAGTCCTCTCCTCGCACCCACTTCACGTGTGTTAGCACGTGCTTTTTGTTCCACTAGCGAGGAGCAAAAAGTGGAACAAAAAGCGCGTGCCAAAACACGTGGAATGCGCGCAAGGAGAGGACTGGGTAGGAGCCTCTAGATTCACTCAACTGTACTAGGCCTACAACAGTGAGATAGCTACTCACTTGTCAGTGTAAACTGCCAATATCCCTCTTTTGTAATGTTCGTATACGTGATGTTTCCCATATAGTGCCTTGGGTCTTCTCCTCCCAGATCCAGCTCCCCACCCAACAGTTAAACTTGCCATTTGCATTACTAAAAAATTATAAACATACATTACAATCAAACTACCAATCAGAAATCAATGCGTATGGTACATACTTGACAAGATAGAAAGCGAATACACTCGTTCCATCATTCGGAATGGCCCAATTCCTCACAACCTATTTTATCCTCATTTGGAAGTGTTCCCTTGGCTGAAAATACATCTCCAAGATATTTCACTTCATCTTTACCAATACAACATTTGTGTCCTCGTAATGTAAGACCAGCTTTCCGTAAACGACAAAAACTTCTTGCAAATGCTTCACATGTACTTCAACGTTTGCTGAATAAATGAGAAGGTCATCCATATAAGCAGTAACGAAGAGAAGATCACGAAAAAGTTTGTTTATCAGTCGCTGAAATGAGCTAGGAGCACCTGTCAGTCCAAACGGCAATCATTTAAACTGAAAAAGGCCTAACCCTGATCCAGGGCAAAATGCAATTTTGTGTTGATCTGACTCATGGACCGGTATTTGCCAATATCAATTTCGCATATCAAGACTAGTAAATACTGTGGATCTGGCCAAACGATCTTGTACTTTATCTACAAGTGGCAGAGGATAGGCATCTTTAGAAGTTCTTTTGTTAAGTTCTCGATAATCAACACACAATCTGAGTTCACCTGATTTCTTTTTCACAAATACTGCTGCTGCCATCCATGAACTAATGCTTTCTTCTATGATGCCGTGTGCTAACATATCTTTGATCTAAATTCAACCTCATTGCGATAATAAGCAGGTATCCGTCGAGGTGGAACTTGTATTGAGAATCCAGACATAGAAATATAGTGGCATGCTAGAGACGTCAGTCCAGGCTCTGTTCTGAATAGATCTTGGTTGTCTTGGATGATCAGAGATAGTTTTGTTTGAACGTGTTGGTAGCTCAGAGCGACAGTTATCAACAAAGGATGGTATTGCACACTCATCAACCACATCCGATTCACAATCATCACCATTCACTAATTCAGACACACAATTTGTGTTATTTTGTTGAGGATGGAGCAAGAGTGGTACCCCTGACGTCCTTGCCTATAGGGAAATGCAGGCCGCTGCTTGACAGTTGTGATTTCCTACCTTGAGAGGTGTTGATGAGAAGTCAAGAGTTAAAACATTTCCCCACAAAAAGTCAACACCAACAATCATTGGAACAATGAGCTTATCAACAACCACAAAGTCGTGGCTTATTCTCTCTTTGTCCGGCTGCACCACAACAAAAACATAGTCTCGAATAGGAATCTCATCTCCAGAAGCTGTCAAAAGTCGCCGTTGTAAAATAGGCCGTATCTTCACAAATTTTGATATCTTTGAAAGCAAATCTTTTTGAAATACAGAAACGGAAGATCCCGAGTCTAACATCATAGTTGTAGCAACACCTCACACATCACTGGACAGATTTTTATATTTGCGCCATATTTACCTTGGTTAAATTTAAGGTAAATATATTGTTCTATATTTACGTAATATTTAACCTGAAAAATATAGGTCAAATGTGTTACGCATTTACTACACATTTGCCAAGTATTTAGACTACTAGTAAATGTATTATACATTTACTTCACAAATTTACGCCATATTCGACCACTAGTAAATGTAATAGATATTTAGAACATTTTTACTAGGAGTAAACTTCATGTGTATCTTACTGTCACGTGATTTACGTCAAGTATATATTATATAATTAAGTACTGCTGAAACTTGGGAGACAGTCTGGAACTTCGAGGCTTGTAAAAATACATAATTTATTTTAACGTCACTTATGATATATATATATATATATATAATAAAATGGCCAAGTTTTTCTTGCTTTTAATTTTAAAGATTATCGTACATAGAGCTCGAGCAATAATATCCTTAACTTCAATCCCAATTCTCATTTGATTTTGCCATTTTCGTATTGTTTTATGGACTACTCCAGAGCCATATACGGCTCTGGACTACTCTTACCGGCGTTTTGCAATTAGGCTGCAGCTACATACCATTAGACATCCCGGATGTGGAAGTCTGGGTGTGAAGGTCTGCTAGGGTGATCAACTAGATAGCCAATTGGCAAACGGTTTCAACTGGTGAGAATTGCTTATTTCTACGTGCGTTTCGTCCCTCTACAGTATAATGTTTTGTTATCGTTCCAGCTAGACTACTCATGATCACGATCTGGTCGATCGGAGCTATAGATATAGAGTTATCTCTATGCAGACTCTGTAGTAGGTTATGGCAATGTCTCAAGAAGTAAGAATGAAATGAAGTCAACAGCTGTAATCAAGTGGACTGCGATGAGTATAACTTGTCATAACTTGTCATAATCATGTCATACACAGAATTTGCACTAACTTTGCAATTGCTGTCTGTATACATTCAAAGTATTGATACTGGATCAGAGTGAGGTTTTATGATGGGACGAGACGCAGACGTTATGCTTTGTGGAGTATGAAACCGCAGTGATGCATTGATGGCTTACTGGATCGAGTCCTATGAGGATTACTATTTGTCCAAGTGCTTATTTGCGAGTACACCTTGGGTTATATAGGTAACAAGATCTAATGTTTGATTTATATATATCATTATGAATTCTTATTACATTGTATAATCTCTTTCAACATTCTTATTAATTCTTAACACAGCATTAATGTTATTGCCTATGATCTGGTTTGTGTTTGAACAAAGCATATGAACACGTAATTAAAACAACAATCTACGACTATGTGGTAGAACAAAAAATACAGTATCCCCATTGAAGGTTTCTTTGGCAGGTGTAAATAGAGATATTATGCGTTGAACGGGCATGAACGTAGAAGGACCAAGAATAACGTGACTGTGAGCGCACCAACAAACTTATTTTTATTGGGATGAGGCTGAAACCATGAAATGTTGGCTATTAAATGCTCTTCCCATTGTCCATTTTGATAAATGCTGTGTTCTAGAAAATGATCAATTCTGCCTGGCCATTGTGTTTCCAGTTGTACTTCGCCTGTTGGCCCAGTCCATTTGGCAGTGATATGACTCGAACGGTCGAGTGGGGAAATTGCTGATCCAATCTTTACTCCTGCTATTTCAACAGACTTCACAATTGTGTACACCTCAGGAATGACACAGTTTGGTGATATTGGACCTAGCAATTTAGCATACATATTTTTTATAAACTGCAGTTCTGAGGGTGAGAATGCAGAAGTTGTATATGTTGACCTTCTTAGGTAGTTTTTGCTTGTTTTTGACCAAATGGATATGTCTGTTTGTGGATTCTGCACATAGGAGGTTTGGAGATCTAATAGACTGATAAGTGAAGATGACTCTATTTGTGCAATGGCATTGGATCCAACATCAGCACAGCTTTGATCTAAAAGCTCTCGCAACAATGGCAACATTTCTGCACGAAAATCCAGTGGAAAGTCAGAGTCACATACTGCAGTTGAGTAGAGAAACTTTCTCATTATTTGTATTTATTTCGGCTGATTTGTTGTTGGTTTTGTATGCTCCAAGGATGCCATTGAGTCTCCCAAAGCTGAATAACCAAAAAGAATATGTCGGACCATAACTTATGATGGAATTGCAAAGGTGGTAGTGCAAATGCATGTTTGGTGTTAAAGGCCTTTTGTACAGTCTGACAATATCTTGGCAAAACTCTTCAAGAAAATGTTGAATTTGTTCGATATCATTGATCGTGATTATTGTTGAGCATAGCAAGCGACAGGCATTGACAAACTTTAGCCAACAGTGATTGTGTTCTGCTGGAAGGATATCTCTCAACGCATATAGGGAATGAATGGTGGTCCAGGTTTTCCACTGGTCAGCAGTAAATCCAGAAAAACTTGATGCTATTTTTAAGGGAATTCGACCAATTGTTGAAGGAAGTTTAACTGCATCAACACGATGTTGTATTTTTTCAAAGTCTTGTTTTGAAATTAATGCGTTTTCGTCACTCAGCCAAATATCTTTCAGCATTGTCTTGGCAGTTCCCAAAAACAAGTTATGCATTGGGTCTATTACCAGAAATTCAATGGGTTTATAGTAAGGTAGACGAAGTAGCTCAGTGTATCGTACTCCTGATTGACTTTCTAGTGCTTCTTGTTCTTGTTTAGTTTTCGCATTCACAATTTCTTCCACTTATTGTCGATGTTCATCATCAGTTCGAAGTGGACAGGTGCCATGAGAATATGTATCTGGAGCAGATGATCCCAAGGTAGAAAAATTTTGCAAGCACTTGTTGCATCCCAATCTAGCTGAATGGCTTAGAAATCCTCCTACTTTCCGGGAAGCAGGAATATCACATGCCACACAAAGTAAACCACAATAGTATCTATTGGAGAACCATGGAGATGAGAATGATCTGCAGCAAATACCAGTTTCCCACAATAGTTTCAGTTCATCAACCAATGGCTTCAAGTAGGTGTTAATTGTGAGAGAAGGCTCATTGGGACCAGGAATGAGTCCTACAAGAAAAATGTTATCTTTCTTGTAGCGTAATTGTCTTGGAAGATTCATCAGAGACAAGTAGATTGCACCAATAGTTGATGGAGTGTGCTTGTATGGTCGAAACCAGTCTACATTCATCATGAAAGCATAATTTCTAGGTGTGGAAAGAAAAGGATGTCCATCAACTACCTGAAACTGTGACCAAACTCTCCCATCGTACAAATCTGCATAGTACCCTTGTGGAACATTTCGATGACGCCAGCTTTCACAGAGTTCTTCAAACTGAGGCCTCAAGAGATATTTCTTTAGAGTATTAGAGATGCTGTTATATGCATAGATTTTCTTTGGAACAAAGCGTTTTGTACGGTCTTTCAGAATGATGGTATCAAGCAATTCAGCAGAACAAGGCCGTCTATGGTATTGCTGTGGATGATTGGGATATGCCACAAAAGTGCATTGCCGAGGAACTCTTCTGTTACCAATAGTGATAAAGCACTCTTCCAAGTCATATAACGAATGACATCGTGGACACACAGTGTATTTAATAAACTTGTCACTGTGAAACTTCTGCCTTGCTAGTTGAACAGAGGTAGGAAGCAAATGTGATATCAAATTTGCTTGTGGCAAAACTATTCTCAGCATGCCAAAGAACACAACAATGAATCTAAGAAGCTTGTTTATAGCAGAATCGGACACTCCAAATCGATGTTGCCATAACAGTAAGTACCAAAAACTAACCATTCCACCATTGTTTTGAAAGGACCACTTGTTATTTCTTCTTCTACTCCATCCATCTGTTCAACTCCTGAACCATCATCTTTATCACTTCGTAATAACTCAATATCAAAGTCATTTTCCTGTACATATAATAACTTCATATCACAGTCAAATTCATCAAATGTTCTAAAAATTTACTTCATGGTTGTCAGAAAAAGCGTCTGGATTGTCAGTTGTAAGTTGCTCATTAGTGTCAACTATCTCATCAGCTGTGTAGGTAACGGTCTCATCAGCTGTGTAGGTAACAGTCTCATCAGCTGGGTAGGTAACGGTCTCATCAGCTGTATAACACTCACACTCACTGGCTCTGTTATTCTCTTCAATATCTAAGTAAAAGTGATTAGTCGGTTTGCATACTTGCACAGGAAGTTAGAAATAATTACGGACCTGTTATCTCGTTGTCAGATCTATGGGCTGATTGCTCAGAATCAGATTGACTTGAAGAATCCGTCTTAGCTAACGTCCAGCGTTTTGTTGATTTGTTGTAATATTTTTCCTTGTGCTTTGTGAAAGTACGATAGGCAACAGATTCATTGCAGTGTGGACAGAACGTGTCTGCATTCATCTTCCGCAACTTCCGCAATAGGTAGAATGTCGTTGAACTCAACTAGGGCGCGAAATTCGTCAACTGTAGCAAAGCAATTTCTCTCATAGTCTATTCTAGATTGTTTTGTGTCACGCTCTCAACGTCTGTAGCTTAGCTCAGGAATTCTAAATTTCGACAAGAGATGGTTGGTCATGCAGCTAGAAATCCGTACATGCTAGAGCGTTTCTATTGATTGTGCCAGTCGTGCTGCGCGATGGTCGTAAAACTTATTTTACATTTTCAGAGTCGCTTTGCAGGATCGTTCACCAGTCGTGCAAGATTTTATAGAGGAGAAGCAAGCGCTGCTGCGCCGTCGGTGAACACGTCTTTATCAGTCCCTAGTGCCCACTTTACATTGTCAGCTGATAGCAGATCGACTGTCGCGCCGTCGGTGCCACTCACAGAGGCGCAAAGCGAAGAGCTAGCCAAGCTTCTTCAGCAGTCTTTGGAGCAGCAGAAGCAACTGATAGAACTATTTCAAGTAAGCACGCCAAAAGCGTTGTATTAGTCTAACTACAGGGAAACCTCCGCGAACTGGCGTGTGTTGGCACGTGCATGCAGATTGGTATCATATGTGTGACAGTAGGTCCCGGTCCTATATGCAAGCTTTTTAGAAACAGCGAGCAGAGCAAGATCAGCCTACTAACCAAAGCAGTGTCAACCAAAGTGAAGCAAAGCGAAGTAGGCGCATTACACTGGAGGTTTCAGTAAGTTCATTTAATTGCTCTAATTGAGTTATCGACGAAATCAATAAATTAAACAGATTTCTAGCCTTGGATAGAGCTATATATATATATATATATATATATATATATATATATATATAGAGAGAGAGAGAGAGAGAGAGAGAGAGAGAGAGAGATTTGGGCTATATCTACTGGAATCGACTACTGTCTAGAGCTAGCTGGTCAAATGCAGGTGTATCTAAATCTAATGCTACATAATGTTAATAATTAGCGGCTTATGACAACGATTTATGATGATTGTTGTTTGCGGAGTTATGTACACCTATGGAATTTGTTTGTAATTTATTAACTCTATCTGTTAGAGAGCTGTCCATCGAGTATTCAAGAGTTTAGTGGAGGAAGACGTAGAAATTACTGGATGGAACTTCAGACAATGGTATTGAAATGCCCTTGTTTTCCTGCACTACTCTTTTTACATATGGCTCGTATTAATTTTAGCTTTTCTTCTGATGAGAATAAAGTGTTGACAAACAAGATCGTGGAAAATGTCAGCAGTTTGAACCCCTCCTTTGACACTAGTGTGATACGAGGTATGCTGTATGTTTTAGTTTGTTGATATATATTGTATATAACTGTATACAAAATGTCTATTAGAACTTACTCTAAGCCTAGCTTAGAGTGATTAATTATGTCACTCAGGGGCTTAGCTATTACACTCTTACGCTATCTTTCTTTTTATTTTTACCGTATAAGATAAAATATTGGCAGGAATTTATTTTGGCGGATGGGCAGATTTTCAACGACCACCGGGGTATGTTGATGGCATCACCCATGTGGATCAGACATCATATGGCGATGTGATGGTACTTCACACGGATAAGGCCACAGATGGTAGGTAATCTCTGCTTGCCGTCTGTTGTGCCTATGAATGAGCTAGATGAGGCTATGGATGAAGCTGAACTATCACGTTCATGCAGGTCTTGTTCTTTGCAGTGACACAGCAGTTCTTCATCACTATGCAGTAGTTGGAGACCAGTAAGTTAGGGAAATGTGAGTCACGAACACATCTGTCGATTGCAAACTTCTCCATGACCACTTATGGTAAGACATATATCCATTATCAAACATCGATGTCCAAATACCAAAATAAAGTTCACCAATATGCTTTTGTTCATCAATTTCTTAGCAAACCGCCAAACTAAATTCCTGCCAATGTTTCATCTTATACCTTATGTTACTCTAGAATACATATCAGTGGTGGATGCAGACTTTGACTAGAAGGGTGGCACAAAGATGCTTATAACTAATATGGCGTCCCCAAAAGATTCTCCTTGGTTAGGTTAGCCTAAATTGTTACATTCGTCAGCTGGGCTAGCATAGCATGTTCCACTTGTCATTTGATATCTCAGCCCAGCCAACAAGAAGTGCGTCAACTGTGTCAAATATGCCGTCGAAAGTGAGGTCGCCGTTGACAATATGGGAACTGCAGGGAATGGGTTTCGATGACGCATGCGCACGATATATCAGGGGATCCAAGTTGCAGATGGACTCACGACTGCTACTCATGGCTAGATCGATTGCAAGTGCAAGTGCTTGTGTTGGAGATTTCCCGAAGACGGACACAGCACCCTATCGGGAGAGGACGTGTAGGCTACCCAACGGTTGACCGTGCCGTATACTGTAAACGCAATCTTAATCAACTTCCACTTGCTACTGCTACCCAGTCAAATCTCTAACTCAATCAGAATCAATACCGCTTTTTATACTACCCTAGCTCAGTCAAACACAATACCGGTCCAATGACCAATCACAATCACAACTTGAGCCTTACCTAACTCTTCTCTTGCAATACGTAACGTCTCCTCAAGCCTCTCCCTCAACTCGAATAAGTATTGGTAGCTACTGTAGTCCTCACTTTTGGTGCATCATCCTCCATAGTCCAAAAGTGTCATAGGATTCTCATGGGTCCTCGATCTGTTCTCCCGTAAAGTAGTTCAAACGGAGAAAACCTGTCGACTCCTGGGGCACCTCCCTGTACGCGAAAAGCAGTGAGTTGACATACCTGTGCCACTGCCTTTGCTGCTCGCTACATAATCTTCTCAGCATCGTCTTGAGCGTCCCATTAAATTTCTCCACCAACCCATTGCACATTGGATGATACGGTGTTGTACTTAGTTGGCGTATACTCAGCAGTCTTGAGACCTCCTGCATGCATTCCGACACAAATTGCGTGCCCATGTCACTAAGGACTTCCTCAGGTACCCCAAGACGGCTGTACATATTCACCAGAGCCTCGGCAACTGTCTCGCTGCTCACCCTTTTCAGGGGTATAGCCTCAGGGTACCTCGTGGCATAGTCGACTAACGTCAGAATGTAGCGATACCCCTCTTCACTGGGTGGGTGTATCGGACCAATTAAGTCGACTGCGACTCTCTTAAATGGCTGATCAACGAGAGGCATGTTCTGCAGAGGAGCCCTTGAAACCGATCCCTTCCGTATTGTTCTCTGACTAATGTCACAAGACCGACAAAATCTCGACACATCAGCGTGTATGGCTGGCCAATAAAAGTTGTTGAGTATCCTGTCAACTGTCTTCCGGATGCCCAAGTGTCCCCCCATTGTTGAGTCGTGCGCAAGCTCCATCACCTGCTTTCGTAATTGCTCTGGTACCACCACCTGCCGAACTGGCTTGCCATTGTTGACATGGGGATGTTTGAACACTCAACACAGGACTCGATCTTTGACTTCGAACTTAACTTCTTGTAGACCCTCCTTCGTGATATCAATCTTCTTGTAATACTTCTGTAACGAGACATCCTCACCTTGCATTTCCACAATCTTGTCTCGGTTGATCTTGAGCCAATTTTCCACTGGTCGTACGTTGAGAGGGGTTGCAGCACCTACTTTTTTCGCACTGGATCTTGTTGTCACCATGTTTGCCATATGCCACTCAGAATCCGGGTCGATTGCTGCCCTTGCGCCTGAGACATTACCAACTATCACATCATACACAGCATCATGTGGGCATAGTGTCGAGACCTCTCCTGTCAAGTACGGTGATTCGACGTGAACAGTGGCCATTGGTACTCTACGAACGGTATTGTCCACTATTTGCATCAATCCATAGCTCCCAGTATACTGGGTATCAAGAATAAACTTCTGCTTCACTATCACCCCACTGCACCCGGTATCTCTCAAAACAAGTATCCCCGAAGTACCAATCCTCCCTTCTGACACAGGCATACATTGACCATTCACTGACAATTCCTCACTCACAGCACTGCTTATCAGCGGAACCTTCTTACCATTTGCTAGAAGTAGGCATCCATCATCAGTTGATTCTTCCAGGTCACCCGTTGACACACCATGGGCTTCAGTAGCAGAGTCCAGGCGATCCTTCTTTTGCACCACGCAGTTGGACTTGACAGTAGTATTTCCAGCCCTGGGATTGCTCCGGCAGTTCCTTGCCTCATGGCCTGCCATACCACACCTGAAACAGTTCCGTTTGGTTTTGTCTCTGCAGTCAATGGCTTTATGACCGTACCTGCCACAAACAAAGCACTGGATACCTGATGGCTTAACTGACTTTACCTCGCCTTCACGATGCGTGGCTGATCCACTGTCTAGACTGACTTCTCCATTTGCGTGAAGTTGAGTCACATGAAGTTGTCTGTTGCGCGCTGTTAGAAATCGGTTCGCGGCTTTGGTCACCTCCTCCAAGCTCTTGAGTGGCTTCTCTCGCAGAAATGCAGCTAAGTCTTGCGGGCAAGCTTCAAGGAACTGCTCTCTTACAAACAAGTCATGCACCCGTGCCTGCGACTTGTCTTCGACTTCAGCCAGACTCATCCACTTCTTCACGTAGTTCATCAAACGCGCAATGAACTGTAACAGACTCTCGTCGATTAGTTAGTACAGGTATCGTTACGAAGCCTAGACAATGGTGCGTGTATCGGACATGTTTCACTGTCTCTTCGTGCAGGCTACCAGAGAAAGCAGCGATTGTAACTCAAATTACGAGGGAGTGTCCACAATTAGGTACACCTACCCTACTTAATGTCTTTAGTCTTGGTACGTACATCTTCGTTGTTGTATATCACAACTGTTCTCTATTTAGCAGTTGTAAAATTGCTTTAATTAATTAATCTGGCAAAATTTGTTTAATGGTCAGATTAGGATAAACCTATTTCATCAATTCAGTAAAAGATTGCAATTTCATTATAACAGGAAATCAACCTTTGTTGCATGACTAGTAATTGTTGTTAATTTTAATTACAATCCGTAATGCAAACAATGCATCACAAATATCTAATTTTAGGTTATTTCATACAAATTTTAAATTGTGTGGAATTAATTGACTACTTAATGTATGCCATTTTTTCTAAATTGTATTCAGTTATTCAATTTTATTTACCAGTGGTAAGTGCACAGGGGCAGAGAAAATGTTGTAGAGCAAGGGTGGATGCTACTTCCATGATCTAGATCGGCCTCCCAGACCCGTGAACGTGTAGTGCCCATTGGATCCCCAGCCTTGATATGATTCAACACACACAATTTGAAGACTGTGTAACAACTACGTTTGGTCATTGAACAAATTTGCACACTTCTTGATTTCACTCACCTATAGACCGCAGGAGCAAAGTGCTATGTTTGTTTCTATACTTCAATATGCTAAATGTTAATTGTAGTTTATGCAAACCTACACTCTGCAATTAACATTGCAGTCTAGTGTGCAATACTAAATTTGGTGTAGTAGCAACTGTGGTAAACAATTGTTAACTGCCGTGAATAGACGGGCAAATTAGATAGTAATATACGTAGGAACTAATTTAATTGTCTATGGGGAAGTATACCTTAATTGAACGGAATTCTGGTAAAAGCAGAAAAAATTTTTGCTACTACTCTACTAAGGAGATTATCTGTCTGCTTGCCACCATTTTAGCTGATGTACTATGTCACAATCTACAGTTGTACAGTAATTCCAATTGACCTTGAAACAATGTCAGGATTTACCATTTTATTACAACTTTTACAACATGATGTGAACAATTAAACTGCAACATGGAGTGTTACATTAACAAAAGGTTAGATGATCTACACAACTTAATTGTGTAAATGTTTTAAACTAGCATGCAACTAGTTCAAAGAAAGCAACAGAAAAATGCAAATTTACTAGACTACTCCAAAGCCATTTTCCTGCATATCTAAAACAGCATTCATATTTGCCGTAAACTCTTCTTGGTTGGTAACTTGTCTTGGCAGCTCTAGAATCATAGCACATGTTGCTGTATTGGAAAACATGAATGTGCTGGACACTGCGATTGTGTCTGGTTGATGAAATGCCATCACTGGAATCTCGCTGCAGCCTGTGCAGAACTGCAGCAGTGTCCTCAGGTTTGTGCTTTCTAGAGAAACATCAGTGTCAAAAGAACATTTTTTGTAGTGCAATTTTTAATTAACAAGTATTTGTGTAATATGTGTAGAAAGCCTTGATTACCTGAATGGTGGACGTAGTGCACAAAATAGCCTTTTAATTTTGGCGGGAGTGTTAACTCGTAGGTCACTAGATTCAGGAACAGTCCACTTGTTAATGGCGTGCTTGCTGAAGCAGTAAGCAGAGGTCTAGTTTTGTCAGGATGCCATCTGCGACATAGAGTGGAGTGTCTCCCACCGGAGGCAACTGTCCAAAGTCTCTGACCAGTATCAAGGACAGACCATTGAAAGGCTCCATAGCATGGTCAGGACGTGCCTGGCACAACCTCTGATGTATCATGCCTAACTGACGTCGACCAATCATTGGCATTTCTATAATTAGATAACGATATTGCTTTAATTGTTTCCTCAGATTTTGTAGTGCAGGACCATGCAATTCATTACTTGCAGTAAAGTTAACTGAGAGGCAGTTATAATAAAGAGTACAATGTTCTACCATTGACATTAAACGCTGCTTAGACCCCTGTCGGAGCAGCGACACAACATGCACTTCTGAGTAGAGAACGGAAGCATCCAATAAGATACGACTTACTCGTACCAACCGTTTCACATATGACACATCGAAGTGGATCTGGCGACAGACCCTGGTTAAGTTTTTCGAAATGACATTTGACTATGGCATATGCAACTCGCTGATTGCCTAGTAAGAAATCAGGATTATAGTGTCTCAGGTCAACGTTCTGATCAGCTACACCGTGTTCAGATTTATTACGAGCAATAAATGTTATGGCTTCCTGGGCATCAGAAAAATTCACAGCAGATGCTGTCCAATCGGTACTACTATTAGAACCCTGTTCGTTCTTTGGAGATTCTGAAAAAGTCAGCATCTAACTGACATAATACCATTCAGTCTGCTACTGTGTGCCATCTATTATTGCAAGTACCATTTCATTGACATTGCAGGGTGCTAGATTGTCACCATCGATTTCTATTTTGTCGCGATCTGTTGCCCTTTCAACGTCCTGGGCAAACAAATCCAATGAATCAGGTCGTCAGAACAATAGCCCTGCAATTCTTCCCACGAAGCAACTGCACTACCACCAAAATCAGCTGTCAACCATGGTTCTCCTCAGAATCGCTAAGGTTTATATTTTAATTACCAGTTGTCTATATTGAGCAGTAAATTTCATACTTTTCCAAATCATTTGGAAGTGCAGCCTGGAACGTAAGGAATGACGGCCTTTTGTTGTGTTTGACAAGACATCAAAGCAGAGATTTTCAAATTCGTTACTTTTTGGCCTGGTTACATAGTGGTCCATGGCACTTGAAATTGTGGCCTGTTTATCTTGTGCCACATCTACTTCCCATTGACCATCGACGTTTACACGTAAAACTGTTCTACTGCATAGGCTTTCTTTGGATGATCATTGTCCTTCGATCAAGTCCTCTACTATAACTTTGAAAGTCTTTTTTAGAGGTTCAGACGTGCCTTCACTCTTGCTGGAATGCTTGGTCATGTATTAATTTAGACACCATTTCTGCATTGACACACACCTGCATGTCAACGTTAGCCCGCCAGCCTGTCGATTGAGCCCATGGTTATGCCCATTAACTCGAGAATCATTTCGCCGCGCAATAAGCTCTGGCTGCTTGTCTTGTAGTTCGAAATGTGTTCTACTTGATAAGACTTTGGGAAACTTAAACCGGCACTGTAGTTTGTTCGCACTGCCATGATCATTGTCCCCTGCTAGCTATAGGGCAGAGGGCCTCTTACGTTTAGCATGTCAAAGACAGTAAGCCTTTGAGCATTTTGTATGCCTCTACATATTGGCTATTAGTTCAGCATAGTCCTGCTCTTCGTGGTCACATCTCTATGTCGTTTGTGACGCTTAAGGGTACATTTCTGCTTGAGGTAGGTGACCCTCCCCCATTTCACTCAACGTGGGATTCCGTGTAGTTAGCAGGGCATCAGCAAAGTCATACACCTCCTGTTCAATGTCCTTTGCCCTTCTGTTTTGTTCGCTAGTGGCTTTGGCTTTGCCCGACTCAGATGCTCCCTGCATGCACGCCCACTCTGAACTTATCTTATCGGAATGTGGAGCATTGGCCAGCCGTGACACACGATGCAAATGAGGACTCTCTCTGTGCTGATACTCACTGCGTGCCCAGCCTCCAAAGGGTTATTGATTGCATGGCCTTGTCAGAGTTATAAGAATTGGACGTATACGTGACGGTTTTGCACTTCAAATGTTGCCATCAGAGCTTTCTACAGTTTGTTAATTCTTTCTCGTATTCACATTTCTCTTTTTAGCTGTTGGTCACGATTGAATGACAGCAACATCTCGAATTCTTGACTCTAGCTGAGACTGTAATTCCTTATGACTTTTCTCAAATGGTTCTCTAAAGTTCACTAAATATTCATCATGCCCTGTTTTTTGGTATCTAAGATTTTGTGATCTTGTTTCCAATCTGCCAAGTCATATATAGGTCGATCTTTGTAATCTTTATCTGAATTAAAATCAGATTCAAGCATGTAAATATCGAAACATACCAGCCCATGTGTGGATCTTGATACTCTCTCCTTACTATAGGCAAGGTGGCATTTCTGGTAAAGAAAATGATGCTTTTTATGTAGAACTAGATACGTGTACATGACCCATCCTTCGTACCGGCAGAGTACTGTAATGTTATGATGGAAGAAGACTCAGTTTGAGCATGTACAGACACGTCATCTGCAATTTTTGGTAGAAATTGACACACTCTTGTGTGGATTCAGTTGAAATGACTGGTGTGGGCGTCTGTTCGAATTAACCGGAATGTGCTAATTAGTTAATATCCCATTTAAGACGAATAAAAACTTGACCGAGTGTCATATTCCTAGAAGTTTGCAGCGACTTTCCCGTTTAGGGATATATATATATATATATATATATATATATATATATATATATATATCGGGGCAACAGAAACTTGAAAGTCACGTGCAGTTTCTTACTCACCCATAGGATACATGCAGTAGCTTGACATGCAGGCATGCATCACTGTAAGTGTTTGCTCTTCGTTTTCAATGTTTTCACACTCCCAGTGTAGCGCTCGGTGCAGGAAACGTGTAGGTTGGATTCAGTGCAAATGCAGTCACACGTCTCTTCAGTGAGTCTTCGTGGAGCAATTTCAACTGTCCCATTGGATGTTATCACTTCGAAGACGTTGCTGCCGTTGCAGGAAACAGGCTTATCGAATGTGGCAGGTATTAGGCGAGCGTACTCGGAAAAACCGAAGGTAGGCATATTTCTAGATACCCAGATATCCTACACAAAAATATCTTGTCGTTTTTGACGACGCCCGTAATAAACGGCACGCTCCCGTTCGAGGTCAGCTTAATTTGGTGGAGGTCCGATGAGCAAAGACGTAGAGGTCCACTTTAGTAATGGTCAGTGCTTATAGATTGGAAACGTGCTGAGTATATTTTAAAAATATCCCAGGAGGACCCACCTCCATTCGCAAGCGAATTACTTTGCAACGTCTTACGTACTCCTGGGATATTTTTAAAATATACTCAGCACATTTCCAATCTATAAGCACTGGTCATTACTAAAGTGGACCTCTACGTCTTTGGTCTGGACGTAGTTTGATGTTATCTGATGCGCGTGAGTAGAGGCGGATCCTCTTGGGATATTATAGAATATACTCAGCACGTTTCCAACCTACCTACGCACTGAACAATATTTCTTTTCGGAACTCTTAGCTTTTTGCTCTAGATGTAGTTTGATGTTTAAAATAAACAAATCAACTACAGCTTGCTCAGATAACGCATTCTGATGGGACTGCTGGATAGTTATAGCATTGTGACGTAACAATGGCACTTGAACAGAAATGGATATTGAAAGTGAGCATTGCACTCTTAGTTATGAGAAAACAAAGCTACCCTATGAGATTGAGTTCAAGTAACAGAACTTCCTTCAAATTGAGTCTATCAGGGGCAATGATGAACAGCATTATATCGTTCTACAATGCACCCCAAAAGGGGACCCGACTGAAAAGCAGGAAGACGATGCCACCCTGCCCATGTTCTTACCCATGCTGAGTTGCGCCTGTACCCCAAATTTTAGCCTTGTGGGTGATCTGGTCTAGCTGTCTATTAAACTTACACACACACACACACACACACACACACACACACACACACACACACACACACACACACACACACACACACACACACACACACACACACACACACACACACACACAAACATACACATGCGCACACACACACGCACGCACACACACACACACGCACGCACGCACACACACACACACACACACACACACAACACACACACACACACACACACACACACACACACACACACACACACACACACACACCACATATATACAAACACTGTCAATTTTATATAGTAGTATAGATAGATGAATAACTACTCAACGAACTTCAGCTCTTTCCTGTAGAATGTTGGTCTGCATGCATGATTTGAGAGAGTGTATATGATCGAGACACTCGATCCTGTATGAAAAATGTGTTATGTGCATTTAATTTTCAAATAACAAGTTCTGTAAAATGTAGTCTTCTTGGGAGTAGAATAGAAAACTTTGCATCATATCCCAGTTGGGCTTTTTGTAAGCTCACTCTTAATTGGCTTCTCAGAAGGTTGACATGTAACTTATCAAGTTGAAGATCTAACTGGAGTTGTAGTTAAAAGCAACATTTCCTACCTTCCTTTATTTGTGAAATCATATCCTCAAAGCAACTGTGCTGTACTTTCCCACAATTTGCGTGTGACATTCTGGTTTCCTTGGCATTCAGTGACTAGCTGCATGATGAGCCATGCTGCAGTAGTTGTCCTAGCTAGCTACAATGTAGCTGTCAATAGATGGATGTAGTTAAATAGCGATAGTCTTCTCTACTTGTTGCCTTAAAATGGGACGTGTATATAAACCTGACATCATAAGAACTTATAGGATTAGGTATATTTAGTTTTATCAATAGCTGTTCCTGCATGTTAATTACTGCCCTACTCTGAAAAATAAAAAAATAGGCTCAGTTAAGATCTACTAACACTATTAATGTCTTCTATTCCTTTGCATGTCTCCCATTCAATTTCTTCCATGCATCTCTTGTGTAATTGTAGTACTCTTTGTTAATTGTATATATTGCCAGCGTGCGTTCTTAGAAACATGTACATGCATCCCATCACAATTCAAAGAGTGTAGTCCTGTATCAAATAAGCATTTTATTGTTATCTTATTATTTGTTGTATGTAGAGTCTGCAAGAACATATTTCAGGTCCGAGCGAAAACGAGAAAATAGAAAAAACCATAGCAAGGAAGATCTAGAGAAAGCTAGGAGACGGCAGAGGTTGCACAATGTAAGTCGATATTCTTTTTTAGATTAATTGCATGAGGCATTGTTAACATAAAATGTTTAGAAACTTCATCGCAGAAAAGCTGCATTGGAAGCATCAACAACCTATAGAGAGGAAGACAAGAAGGAAGTCCTGGAAGCTCTAGAACTGGAGCTAATGAGCTCGGAAGAAAGCCAGCCCAACAGTACCAGTGATTGTGACTCTGAACAGCAAGGACCTCGAGAACAAGTGGAGAAAAGGAAGAGGGGGAAAGCTATGACAACACGGCCAATACCTTGGTGATCTGAACAAGCCACATCGATCTTTACGTCCCTTGACAGGAAATACGGGCGCAGGCAGACTGAACAAGCAAAGAGGATGACCCTTCCTAGGCATGAAGGCGCTCCATCCAAGCGGCAAAGGCCAGACAAAAAACATGCCTGGTTGGGCAATAACTAGTGATAATGAATTTTAGCTCTCTATAGATATATATTGCTGCATATGCATGTGCATGGGTCTAAAATGACATTATATTTGGAATAAAAACTGTTAATTAATCCAATTTCTCTGTTCTTGTGTGAATTGAACGCTGGTTCATTACAAAAGCAATTCAATTCAATTGCCACGGTAATAGTAATATAACTACGTCTCTAAAGAGACTAGATTTACTCATGCCTAATCTAAGATAAATGCAAGATATAGACCAGATTTACTCATGCCTAATCTAAGATAAATGCAAGATATGCTCACATTCTGAATATGATGTAAATGTGAGTCATATCTGGTATTCGAATCATTTACGCAGTGGGTACATGTATGGTAAACGCCATGTATGATATTGCGCAGATATGGCTAAATATGGTAAATGTGGTATTCAGACAACATTGACTCAATATTTACCACTATGTAAATGTGTTAGTCTGTCCAGTGGCATCTAATGATGATATAGAGGATATGGGCCGCAGTCTTTTTCACGCGGCAATGCACTTGCGTAGTCAAATTCTAAATTTAACAAATCGTATGCAATGGCCTCCAAGTTCCAACGAACTAAGGAAGCCACCAAACATTCCACCCGACTTGTTTAACTTTCTAGCTTGGGTAGTAAACGGGGACGATGGCTCTAATGAAGCTATTTCTAGCAGAAACAGAGTAAGAATCACGTCTCAAAGAGCAGAACGCTATGTCACCTCTATTGCTGAAGACCTAAATAATTCATTGTGCTACTAACGGTAGAGTGAAAACACCAAAGCACGTCTGTTTGCCGATGACTGTTCGAAACCTAACCAGTAACGTGCAGATTGTGTCGTTACTCAATCGATTTGGCCACGGTTTGTCCAATAGTCAAATGCAAGAGATCGATACGGCAATAGCTGAACAACGACTGCAGGCCGACAGTAGTGAAGTATTCATTCCTTCAAACATTGTTCGTTGTGGACAAACAATCAGTTTCTGTTGGGACAATAATGACATTTTGGAAGAAACACTGTCTGGCATGAGAACCACTCACTGCACAAATGGAATAATCTTGCAACGACAACTATGTGGACCGTTACCTCAAGCTTTAATGGAAATGGTCAGTTGTCATTGTACTAAAGGCTGCTTGACGCAACGATGTTTGTGCAAATCAAATCAACTGGCTTGCACCGACGTCTGTGGCTGCATCGGCTGTGAAAACAAGTCAAACGCAGAAGACGCAACGGAAGCCGGCTCTACGCTTTGTGATGACGGCTATGATGACGACAGTGAAGAAGAAATGTGACAACGTAATGTCGGTGATTCTCATATTAAAAATAATTCACCTGTTTTGATATTTCTGCTGGACGAGTTTTGAAAATTACTAGTAGTTAGTTAAGTAAAATGGTAACTGAAATTAAAGTGTTTACGCTTTATTTTTATTGCGCATGCGCATTGTGAGCAAAATTATGTTACCGGTCACAAAATTTTTAGGTATATTTATATTGGTGCCGTTTTCAAAGTTTTAAGCGTAGTAAAACCAGTACACGAACGGTGTTGCCATGGTAACAGCACTTGCTCACTTACCTTCAATTATAACGACTTCGGACCTGTTGCCTCTTCGACAACAATCAAATTCCTGTTTTTCCTTTTAACTTCTATTATTCTAGCCACTAAAATCATTGTTGTGAAGATGTGGGAACCAAAGTACGTCTTACACCACTTGGCCCATGGACTATTACGGACTTTGCGGTTACGCGAAACGACAGTCGCTATGTAGGATTTTAAATACATTTTACAGGTAGCACGTCTAGACAGAAAATAGCGTGTATATTCGTATTTCTTCGCGACAATCACAATACTCCTCCTAGCGTGCACGTGTACGTACGTGGTGTTCAGGACTTTGAAGGCTCATAGTTGTCAAAGGTGACGGTCTGGCGACGCTGCTGTGCATGTCCTGTTACCGCAAGCTTGAAAATATCAAAGAACTGAAGCTGAAACGAAAACTAAGATGTGTGCGTGCAGTCGTTCTCTCGGCGTGCACTTAGCCGCCCCACGAGGATTTCACACGCGCGCAATCAGTGCTACGGTGCACCTAGCTTAACCAATTATTGCTAAGCCAATCAGAATTTACAACCGACGTTTGGGTTGTAAGAGCTGATTGGCTTAAAAGAGCTATTTCCGAAATCATTTTAGTATCGACTTGGTACAGACTAGAGTTCGCGCGCTCTCTGGTCTGGAAATTCGAGGCTAGCCTTCGTTATGACCGGATATATTTATATTATTTATTTAAATAATTGCGCAATACCGCTCAGCGCATAATATGGGTGTGGTGCTAACTCCGCCCGCCGTTGTCCCAAGCGACAGCCAATGAGCATTTAGCATATAATTTGTTGCACGTGTGTTTCAGTAGCTCCGCCTGGATATTTGTTTGGCGACCAATCATCAGTTGCGATAGAATTGATTAGTCTCCGTGATTGGTTCCGACGTTCGACATCGAAAGAGCTTGAATCCGACCGTTATTTCTTTCGAAAATCGTTCGGCGACCTGTTTCTTCCTTCTGCGAACGGTTTTTGGCCAAGCGACCGTTTTGGGAGACGCGTCGGCGTGAACAACTCGAATCGAGCAGACTCGCCCACCCTAATTCACGTTCGTTTATGGGTTTGGCTTTGTCTATAGGTTGATTGAAAGGTTATTGAGAGGATAGACGAATGTCGGCGACGTCTACGACTGATATTGAGCGACAGGAAGATGTCTGGTTCGTCTCGCGGCTAATTCACGGCGTGACATTGGACTAGATTGCTAAATTGTTGCATTTGAGGTTGTTCTTGGTACTTCTAATAAAGTAAGAAAGATGTAGAAACATGTGCAGTGTGTTGAGGCTGTTGGCTGACCAGCTAGAGTGCAGTTTGGAGCAATCAGAGCAGCAAGATGTTGGTAATTAGAGTCACGTGTCAGATGGTTGACCTGAAACGTCCTCTGTAGCGATGTGTTCTTGCAGATTTCTCAACAACGCGCTCACAAACAGCCACGAAACTCAGCACGGAACTACATCTCCATAAAAGCAACAAAGTTATGCAGCCATTTTCACACCTCAGACCGTTCGCTTCGAACAATCACCCGTAAGTGTCGTCAGAGTCACTTAGATTTGTCTAGAAAATTCATTTTGCGTCTGTTTGGCAATCCGCCTCCCACTGAGTCTTCGAATACAGCGTTCTACCATTCTGCCGAGTTACAACCGGTTTGAGCGAAGTTCGCGATCGACCTACAATAGAGATAGCGCGTGCGGGGGCGGGGAGTAAGCGTTCCCTGTAGTACCCGTATTTGCCGCCATTTTAGGGGGCAAGTTTCTGTCCTCGGCAGGTATCTCTCTTTGCGACGGCGGCTTGTACAACATTTCAAGGACGTTCAACTGTGTGTTAGATATTACGGCGACAGTATACTAATTGCGAAACATTTAAACCAAATTTTATCGGTGAATTCGCGAGTTTGACGTGATTTCGTAGACTGATGGTCGAGTGCGATAAAGCTAATTCTTAGAATAGAGATTATGGAACAGAAGTCTAAAAGCCTCTCCGACGAATCGCAGAAGCGATACGAGGAGAAAGTTGTACCTGCGGGCCTAAAAACAGGTAGAACGGAGGCTCAACTGTGGACGGAGAAGCAAGAAGTATTCCCGACATGAATTGGAGTGACATGATGTTGTATATGATTGTATGCTGCTAGGTGTACTAGACCTTTCTTGAGACGAACAAATCTCTCTCTACTGGAAGTGATCGTAGCAATCTAACCCATCCTTGCAGATGGTACCCAGTCAGGATTAGTTGAGTCATACACAAAGGATGGCTTTCCTAGAATTATTCAGAGTAGCATAGATTACTCTTTTAATACAGAACATACTAGAAATGACAGCTCTACCAGACAGAAAGTGCTCAGAGCAAACACGCGAATGCTGCGACGGCTTCCAGTCCTTTCTGACTAGGCTGGAGATCCACGCTGCCCGTTGTCTGTTGCTCAAATGACCCGTTTCAGGTCCCTGACTGGTTGGTATAGCTGGTATAGACTAAAAACGTATGTTGCTTCCCTGAATTCTACGATCGTGGCAGCCGAAAACAGAGCAACTCGTAGTCATGCTAGTACGCTTGCCCCCTAAGATGGCAACTTCCGGGATATCACGTGATTGTGACGTCAAACACACTATCTCTATAGAACAACGGCTACCCAGAAAGCATAGAAACGCGTAGTTTGGCAAACAACGAACCTACAAGTAGAAAGGGGCTACCTAGACATGTCTACAGCCAGGGTTTGAGCTCGAAAAGAGCGCGCAAAAACATCATTGCGGTAAGGTGAGGTAGGACATGCATAGGCAGGCCAACTCGCCCGCTTTTAATAATTCATTCAATAGATGCATTGTTTACTATTACACACACATACAGTGATGTACTCACAATCTGATGTTCATCCAGTCAATGATGGAATAAATGAGAGCAAGAGAAACATGAGAAACAGTGTGAGACAACACAACACCAACACTCAACTGTCACACACTCACCGAGTACTGTGATATAAGAGAAAAGACACTAGTTAGTTAAACAGTCACTCTCATGTCACACTACACTAACACACAACACACATCACCAATTCCTCTACTATCCTCATGCACTTACCAATTCATCACATTTCACAATAATTACTTGTTGGAATAAATTGTATTAAGATAAATAAAACACATTGATATCTATTACTTAAACATGCCAACTTCTCCACACCCTTAATTAACAATCACATTTCTTACAAGCCACATTTGTAATGCAGTAACCACCAAAACCTTAATTAGTCATTGCATTAATAGTTGTTTTGAAACACTGAAATTCAAAACAACAAAAGAGCAAAAAGGTATGGAAATACATTTACAGACATGAGTGGAAACACACGCATGCACACACCCACACACACACACACACACACACCTGCACGTGCATACACACACACACACGCACACACACACACACACACACAAACATGCACGCACACACACACACAAACATGCACGCACACACACACACACAAAAATGGACAAATGTTAAGCCCTCCAAATCTTTCGACGTCAACCTTGAGGTCGGTTGCAGAGATAGCTACCCCTGCCTCTAGAGACAGGGCCTCCATGCGCTATGTGGAGTCTTGGGGCCAGTGCTACAATCCGCCTGGAGCTTGGCCAGAGTCATCCAGGGGCACTGACAATGGCGCAGATCTGGGACTGGACACCAAGGCCCACACGTACCCGTCACCTGCATGATGTTGCTGCCAAGCCAGCGGTCTTGTCCACCCAAGTCAATGACCAGGTACTCATTTATACTCCTGAGTCGAAAGAAGTAAGTGTCGGTGAGTTTCTTGCTCAAGGAAACTGCGACAGTGTCGCCTCCACCAGGATCGAACCTTCAATCCTCGTCACGGAATACAAGATCCCGGATGTCATCTCCAATGCTCTACCATCTGCTCCACCGTGCCACACACACACAAACACACACACACACACACACACACACACACCATGCATTCCACGAAAGACAAATGGTTATGGCTGAAAAAGATGGCATATCTACCCTTTGTGATTTGTTCCATGGAGGTACTATGGGCTATTACATGTACGCTTACACACCACAATTCATCGACAACAATAGAAACAGGTAATATATTTTATATGTTAATTGTTTTATGTACCGTCTTCACCCTCTAAGTAGGGTAACTGGGGTCTTTACCCTCAACTGGTGCCCACCAACCCGGCGGGTAAGTCTAGTAACTGGCTTATCGATATTGATTGCGTGCGTTACAATCGATGGATTTCGCCAGCTCTGAACAGCACACCCAGTAGATATCAATGACAACCAGGGAAGCACTTATACTCATTGCCAACGATCCCAACACCAGATCACAGAAACTCCTAATCGACGGAAACAAGGCCACTCTCACAGATATAGCCAAATAGATAGCGAGAAAGAACTAACAGACTCGTTTCATTATATTGCTGTCGCCATCCGAGATTGAACCCAGGCCATCATGGTCAGAGAAACAAAACTCTAACCACTTGGTTACAGTTATATGTGTCCTTATGCCCCTCCGTGATGGACGAGTGGGCATCTGTAATATATAGTTTGGGCTAAGTAGTACAGTCACAACATTACTGGTCACACCCAATAACCCAAATTCAAATGTTAAGCATTTTAGGGCTAATTCATTCAATAGATGCATTGTTTACTATTACACACACATACAGTGATGTACTCACCGTCTGATGTTCATCCAGTCAATGATGGAATAAATGAGAGCAAGAGAAACATGAGAAACAGTGTGAGACAACACAACACCAACACTCAACTGTCACACACTCACCTGTTCCTGTGATATAAGAGAAAAGACACTAGTTAGTTAAACAGTCACTCTCATGTCACACTACACTAACACACAAGACACATCACCAATTCCTCTACTATCCTCATGCACTTACCAATTCATCACATTTCACAATAATTACTTGTTGGAATAAATTGTATTAACATAAACAAAACACATTGATATCTATTAGTTAAACATGCCAACTTCTCCACAGCCTTA
>NC_085097.1:7874913-7914913 GCF_963422355.1 Corticium candelabrum | reverse complement strand
GGCGCTAGTAACTAGCTTATCGATATTGATTGCGTGCGCTATGATCGATGGATTTCGCCAGCTCTCAACTAGCCTCGGTTCCAGACGCTTTTCCCGTACGTACTGCACGTGACAGGTATATGGGGTCCCGCTCGCCCCTCCTACTTTTGACCCCATATACCTGTCACGTGCAGCGCGTACGGGAAAGCATCTGGAACCGAGGCTAGCTCTGAACAGCACACCCAGTAGATATCAATGACAACCAGGAAAGCACCTATCCTCATTGCCAACGGTCCCTAGGCTCGAGTGTCCAGCCGGTCATCTTCCCCTCCCCCCGCAGTGGAGAAAGACCGGCTGAAGACATTCGCCACTCAAACAAACCACCGACTCTCTTTCCTCCAATCAGAGTGCCGTTCAATGTTTGTGCATCCTCCATAGGGATGCACGTCGCTATTGGCTCTTTGCTAATGTAATTTCGCTCTGACGCAAGTACGTGTAGTCTCGACACGTACCATCCAAGTCTACGAACAACATGTCGACTCTTTCTAGCTCTTCTCGTTGTCTGTCTCTCGTTCTAAGAGCGCTAGACTCAAAGTTTACCACAGGGGCCAACCAATGGTCGAACGCGATGTACGCAAATCATAGCTATGCACGTCGCCCTGCGTTGGGTGCAAATACCACGCTTTGCAGATGGTCTACTTGTTCAATGCATGCAACGTACGACACCGTGAGGGACTAGAAGTTGTTTTGCATGCGCTGCCTAGTCCTCCAAGTACGAAAAGGAAGACAAAGACAAGACGACATGCAGCTGTAGCTCACACGCTAACCAAAAGTGATATCAGACGGTAAAAGCAATCGACTACTCAGTTACAAAGCTACTAATGTAGAGAGCCAATAGCGACGGGCATTGCTATCAGCAGTTATCGTAAATACACGTGCATGCACAAACACTAACCAAACGTGTAAAATCCTGATTGGAGGATAGAGAGGCAGCGGTTTCCTTTGAGTGGCCAATGTCTCCAACTGGTCTTTCTCCGCCGCGGGGGAGATGACTGGCTGGACACTCGAGCCTAACAGTCCCCATGCCAGATCACAGAAACTCCCCATCGGCGGAAACAAGGCTACTCTCACAGACATAGCCAAATAGACAGTCAGAAAGAACAAACAGACTCCTTTCATTATATTGCTGTCGACATCATAGTCAGAGAACCAAAACTCTAACCACTAGGCTATAGTTGTATGTGTCATTATGCCCCTCCATGATGAGCAAGTGGGGTCTTTACCACATCTGGGCGCCCACCAACCAGGCAGCTGAGCCAAGCAGGGTACATGTTTCTGTGTAGTCCACACGACGATCAATGACTAGCCAATTCGATTAGATTGCAGGCATATTACAGTGACCACAAACTCGTTACAACACGCTTAGTGGACATCAATGACCACAAGCAAAGCGCTGAATGTCATCATCAACGAACTGTTCGCCAGACCACAAAGCAAGTGAAAAAGAAAGACAGACAAGTTTCACAATTTACTGTCCTCACCCCAAACCATGGAGTGGTAGCCATAGTCGCTAACCACTAAGCCACAGCGTGTCTATATTTATTGAACACAGAAAATACTTAAATACTGAACCAATTAGAACAGCAACATTGGTATACTGTTGTATTCTGTAGTTGGGTATACCTGCTGCTGCTGCTCCTCATGCAGCTATATACAAGAAAACTACTACACAAAATCACAGCTATTCCATAGCACTTACAAGCATGCAAAGACATCATCACATAGACTGGCATGCTAATTAACACCAGCCATTACAATAACTGCATGCACTGCATTCCAATTTCCCATCCATTGGTCTGGCTACAGAAGTGTTACTGTAACCCTTCTCAAGTTAACAAGTAATAATGAGGCTCCAAACTGCTGTGTTAGCTGTTATACATGTATTGGCACTTAATTACAAGCAAGCACACACAAGCATCTGTAATATATAGTTCGGGCTAAGTAGTACAGTACAGACACTACAGGTCACACCCAATAACACAAATTCAAATGTTAAGCATTTTACGGCTAATTCATTCAATAGACGCATTGTTTACTATTACACACACATACAGTGATGTACTCACCTAATGATGTTCATCCAGTCAATGATGGAATAAATGAGAGCAAGAGAAACATGAGAAACAGTGTGAGACAACACAACACCAACACTCAACTGTCACACACTCACCTTTCTCTGTGATATAAAAGAAAAGACACTAGTTAGTTAAACAGTCACTCTCGTGTCACACTACACTAACACACAAGACACATCACCAATTCCTCTACTATCCTCATGCACTTACCAATTCATCACATTTCACAATAATTACTTGTTGTAATAAATTGTATTAAGATAAACAAAACACATTGATATCTATTAGTTAAACATGCCCACTTCCCCACACCCTTAATTAACAATCACATTTCTTGCAAACCACATTTGTAATGCAGTAACCACCGTAATCCTTAATTAGTCATTGCATCAATAGTTGTTTTGAAACACTGAAATGAAAAACGAGAGCGAAAGGTATGCAAACACACACACACACACACACACACACACACACACACACACACACACACACAAACACACACACACACACACAAACACACACACAACTACACAGAAATACGCTCGTAGCTCTCAAGCGAGTAGAACACAGCTATATTTACTATATAATATTTTGCATTCAATTATCCGAATTTGGCATTCAATTATCTGATTCAGGCGTTCACTTATCCGTTCCGTCTAATATCCATGAAGAGCTAAAATAGTTTACATAGTCTGCGGTTGAGCAGCTGCTGAAATACTATCATTCATTGATCTAGCAGCCATCTCTACACACTAATCTGTAACATTACTCTCCAACCACACAAACGTTGTGGCTGTGTACTTCTTGATCGTCGCGATCTAACAAACCTTCCTTGGTTCCAATAGAGTCACCTTCAGGTAACACTACTGTACATCTATCCTATGCATTGACATCTACGCTAATGCTAATTACATAACACTACATATTACTGCGCAACAGTCCGTTTACCTGCACGCATGTAGATACTGTAAACTACGTATCGTAGTTACACAAACTAAAATAATCTACATGTCTTCCAGCCTAATGGCCATATAGGAGCCTTCACCGTCAGAAAATGTTAAAAAGAATTCAGGCAACAAGAGGGCGCTGTCACTTGGGTGGCTCCTTGCCAAGATGTGTAATGCAGTTGCTGTCTAGCTGGTCATAAGAGTCTGACTGTCCGTAGGCACGACAGCGCCATGATCGTTGAGGCTACGTTTGATATATGCTTTCACCATCTCAAAGCAATATTCTATTGGATTCAGACAACAGCTGTATGGCGGAAGTCTGATAGCATGCTTGTCGTCAGTTGTGTCCATAACCACTCGCTGCTTCACAGCTCAACAACAAGGTGCGTTATGAAAGAAATGTGCGCGGTTTATAATTAGACTATTAGGTCTATTAGTGAATGACTGAACAAACTAAACCGTCTGAACAAACTACCTCCAATAATTGAAGGCCTGAATGGAATAATTGAACGCAAAACACTATAGTATAGTACAAGTCAAACATTAATTTACAAAAAAAACCTAATGGGTTCCAAAATAACCACACATAAGACAACCAACTCATTATTACTCTATATTGCGATGGAAACTAAATCATTATAACTGCAAACCGGCACTATACGATTACATAACAAAATTCATTCAATAGATGCATTGTTTACTATTACACACACATACAGTGATGTACTCACCTAATGATGTTCATCCAGTCAATGATGGAATAAATGAGAGCAAGAGAAACATGAGAAACAGTGTGAGACAACACAACACCAACACTCAACTGTCACACACTCACCGATGACTGTGATATAAGAGAAAGACACTAGTTAGTTAAACAGTCACTCTCATGTCACACTACACTAACACACAAGACACATCACCAATTCCTCTACTATCCTCATGCACTTACCAATTCATCACATTTCACAATAATTAAACGAGACCGGGCTACAGGTATAGTAGTCAGCCGACGTAGTACGACCGTAGGACCATATTTATACTCGATTAGCGCAGATGCAAATGAAGCTATTTACACCAATAGACGAACATGATGTCATCATAAGGCTCCACCTCTCTTTGTTTGATAGCTGTGCTACAACAATTCAGCCATCGGGCATCCGTCCTGTACATGGTGTTTAGTCCTTTGCTTTACATAAGAGTTTAGCACATAGAAACAACGCCTAGTGTCTCCATTTGCACATTCACCAACAACCAGGCGTCTAGAGAGTGATGTTACTGGATTCAGGTGCCATGCGGTACGTGTACCTGTACCTGACTTGTACCATTTTGCATGTTCCACAGTGTGTTTCTGCATAGTGGTTCTGCAGTCTGAAAGCTTGAATTTTTGGTATTCATGGCTGACCACCTGTGGTGTTGTTGCAAAATCACTATAGTGCCATCTTCAACAGAAATTTGGTGCTAAACGGGAATTTGCGAAGGGAAACGTGCATTGTCCACTACAGCACGTCTGTTTGTCGGACAAAGTGACTGACCTGTAAGTACACAAGTCTGGAGACACGGCTTTGCATCTTTGCTTAGCTAGAAGAATGCATTGGAAACCTTAGCTGAGATGAGTGGGTTAAGTTAAAACCTAAGTGTGCTAAAGCTTATCACGTGATGAGATATGTGATTACATAAACTGGCCGAGGGTTTAGCACTGTAATGTGCTTCTCTATTCATTACTTGTTGTAATAAATTGTATTAAGATAAACAAAACACATTGATATCTATTAGTTATACATGCCAACTTCTCCACACCCTTAATTAACAATCTCATTTCTTACAAGCCACATTTGTAATGCAGTAACCACCAAATCTATAATTAGTACAGCCCTGACACTACAGGTCACACCCAATAACCCAAATTCAAATGTTAAGCATTTTAGGGCTAATTCATTCAATAGATGCATTGTTTACTATTACACACACATACAGTCATGTACTCACCTAATGATGTTCATCCAGTCAATGATGGAATAAATGAGAGCAAGAGAAACATGAGAAACAGTGTGAGACAACACAACACCAACACTCAACTGTCACACACTCACCTCTTCCTGTGATATAAGAGAAAAGACACTAGTTAGTTAAACAGTCACTCTCATGTCACACTACACTAACACACAAGACACATCACCAATTCCTCTAGTATACTCATGCACTTACCAATTCATCACATTTCACAATAATTACTTGTTGGAATAAATTGTACAAAAACTTTGACCTAAAATCCTGCCTCTAGATCTCACCATTTAGTTTCACATAGCTATGGGCACCTCGCGTAACTAAAATTTACAAGTACTGTACTCACTAGCCTGAATAGTTACATGTACATGTAGATCTAGAAAAGCAGTAGCAGTCGTAGATTGTAAGAAATGCGTTTTGCCACTAGAAAGCGAATTTGTGCATGAGTAAGCAGTAGACGTTAGTATTTGCAAGTTACTCGGTCGCCGCCTTGAGCCATTCTCAATCTTCTGAACTCTTCAAGTGGAGACACGTCCGTTTCACCTATTTACGCATGTGCAAAAGAAATTCACGAGGAAATATGGGTCAAGTGGCGCAACCTTAACGCGCGGTAACGGCATAACCTATGAGTGTCATATGGAAGTTCTCGTTAGGTGCGTTTGGTTAAGGTTATTGACTTAGGGTTAGGGTTAGAATAAGGGAGGTATACAATCAGCCATCCAATCGAAACGTCAGATTATAAACAAACATAATTTAGACTATTATTTCAGATCAAAAACTGTAAAGCCCTACTTCCTGGAATTAAGGAACACAAAGTAGATGAATTGAAATGAATGAAACACTCATCACCATCACACAACTAGTTCACAACAAACAACTGAATGATACACAATTCTGTTTCTGATTATTTGTAGTATACATCCATGTATTGAACATGACAACCTCACTGAGATACATACCCAACAAATAGCACACAACAGCCACTCACTCACACTAACACATACTAATCTGGATGCACAAATTTCTATTCATTACATCTAGAGTTCACTTTGAGTCGGCAAATCCGACTCTCTTGTTGTCAAGATCAAATATCGTGTAGTACTGGCTAATGAAGACATCACCCAAAATCCACAGTTCTCCTGCTGGAAGATCCATTCCTTGAAATCCACTTAGACACAGAGTAGCATCCTTTGATTTTATCTAACACACATCAGTCACATGTAGTAAATGTAACAGCAGTTTTAGTTTACAATAGGAACTTAGGCAAACAAAGACATTGTTGACTTAGAAAGGAAGGGAGGACACACACACACACACACACACACACACACACACACACACACACACACACACACACACACACACACACACACACACACACACACACACACACACACACACACACACACACACACACACACACACACACACACACACACACACACACACACACACACACACACACACACAAACACATGCACACAAATCCTTTATTTATTCAATTAATTAAAGAATGAACACACACAAACCAAACCTACAACATACATAGATATAGATACAGACAGGCATACCCAATGACACATACATGCCCTGTTCTACATCTTGACAGTCCTGTACTTAGTAATCACCTTCAGTATATACTGTTTGCCAGTGAGACTAAATCCCCTGCCTGCAATAGTAAACGTGACGTTTGGCAGAGAGTCAATAGCATTGCAGTCAACAGTATACTAAAAGACATACAACCACATCACACAACAATCCAACAATAAAACAAGAATCACTTCACTTGTCCGCCAATATTCTCGGCTCCTATGTACTGTTGCAAAACGTTGATCTGTGATGTCGGACCAACAATAAGAGACGTCCCAGTGTCAGCAATAGCTTGGCAGCTGCTACCACAGAATTCTCCTTTTCCACCAACAGCAATCCTGAAACAAGAAAGTCACTTGTAAGTTGATGAACAAATATGATAGAGTGCACTACTAATATTCATTGTGATTAAGAGAAAAATATTGGAAAAACCATAAACTATTACAAGTAGACATGTTGACAAAAGCAAACGATATGTCAACTCATCATACAACCAACAACCACCTCCATTTGCAATACATAACTGTAATTACAATTGCTAGCTGAGCATCCCGTTCTTAGACTGATAAAGATTATTGCTGTATGTTCTCTCTGTAGGTTACGTATCTAACATCATAACAACACCCTGATATTGAGCAAACATTTCCAAATATATTCAACGTCTGCATGTTTGCAATTTATGTAAACATACACCTACGGACCATTCCCCCTACGTAACGATGCTATCAGGCCTTAACCCAGTTCTTGGTCAGGTATTCAATGCTGCCAATTTAGGCAGCGAATTGCTTCAGAGTCGACTCTCAAAAAGATCCAAGAGTTGCAAAATGGACTAAAACATGACTGCAACAGAAATTAATGTGTCAAACGTGTTTGATTTTAATCAATCCCTTTGTGTAGTCATGACTCACACACACACACACACACACACACACACACACACACACACACACACACACACACACACACACACACACACACACACACACACAGTCAACAAACATCTAAGTATGCCCGTTACGTACCACTGTAAGCATCACACTATTCACTTAACCTAACTGTATTACCACTGTGAGATACTCACTTGTCAAGTGTAAACTGCCAATATCCCTCCTTTGTAACATTCGCATACGTGATGTTTCCAGTATAGTGCCTTGGGTCTTCTCCTCCCAGATCCAGCTCCCCACCTAACTTGCCATTTGGATTACTAACAAATTTAAAACATAAATTACAATCAAACTACCAATCAACAATTAGTGTGTACATACTTGTCAAGATAGAAAGCGAATACACCTTTTCCAATGAGCTTCTGTCTGACCATTTCATAAAACGGTGGTAAAACGTGATCGACTGCAATCGTGACAAACGCCAGTCCAAGAATTCCATCAAACTTTGCTACTACAAATGACTCTCCGGGTTCTTGAGTTGCCTCAGCAAAAGTGCAACCGTTGACCGTCACATTCCCAATCTAGAATTTGATACCAAACAGTAAACATCACGACGACATTTCAATACATCGTATCCCGTCATTCTACTGATTGTTTCTTGACTCTATCATTTACATCACAATTTAAATATTAGTATCCATGTATACCTACATACCTTCACACTGTCAGTACTAAGAAATCCAGTCATGCTGCCACTCCCGTATTTAATTCCAAACTCGGTTCCATTTTTCTTGTACGTACTTGACTTGCTGTGATCATATTTGTTATGAAGCTCTTCACATAATTTTAATATAAAAAATACAAATCTGATGTTGTGATGTTGTGATTCTTACGGCAAGCAATATCACTGGATTTACAAGTCGACGATGGAACCCACAGGTTGGATGATCCTGTGTCAAACACAACCTGAAATGACTGTGGTGGAGTTCCAATACTAATGGGACCATAGTATTGTATCTGCAGCAATGACAACAAATAAGATTAGATAAAACGACTAAAACCCACATAACTCTAAGATCATCATTCAATGCACAAAACATGCAGCAACATCATCCAATCTGATGCATTAATTAATTCATTAATTAACGATTCAAGGATGACTCTCGACATAACGATTAACCAATCAACTGGTTTGTAGTAGTTATTTCACTTCATGCAGTACGACAAGTGCATTGGAGTCTCAGCTCTCGTGCACCCCAACCAATTGATCACGTGCAGATGCAACTGCAAGCGCAACCGGCCTCTGAAATCCAATTGATTCCTCACCTTCGTCGGATCTTCATAGTCTTGTATATCACCAGGTAACTTCGCCGTCAGATACCTTCACCGGACGAACTTCGCCAGACTTGCTGGAGGGAAAGTCTGGCCCCGGCGCGAGGATCGGAGCCCAGGTATGCGCATGCGTGAACCGTACCGTGCTGCAGGAGACGGTCATCAGGCCGGGACTCCGACCCCCGGCCTTTCACGTTGGAATACCAACGGAGATATGGGTGGGAGAGCAAGGGACAACAAATTTTTCTGACGCGTTGACGCTTGCAATTGCTACAATGACCGCAACACGCCTGCAGTACTTCGCGCGGATAACTCCGCACTAGCTACAACGCGCGCAACGGCACCGCTAGCGCGCACGACTCCGGGGTGGAATCAACTCTGTCTAACGTTGTTCAACAACATTTGATTCCTCACCTTCGTCGGATCTTCATAGTCTTGTATATCACCAGGTAAACTTCGCCGTCAGATACCTTCACCGGACGAACTTCGCCAGACTTGCCGGAGGGAAAGTCTGGCCCCGACGCGAGGATCGGAGCCCAGGTATGCGCATGCGTGAACCGTACCGTGCTGCAGGAGCGAATTTTTTTTTGGGCTTTGTTGGGTGTGGCTTTAGCTGTTCCCTTCCGCGATTTGCAGTGGTCTGGTAGTACGAGGCTCGGCAGTCAATGGACATCTTGCAACCGCGATTTTGACATAAACGAAGTGCTGTCTTTTTGCGCACCTTTCGAGCAGTAACCTGCGCCGTTTATTGAAAGGGGGCCTCAGTTTTTGTCGTCTGCTGAACGTGGTTTTCTCGGCACAAATCAACTTCAATAAATTAGACGACAGGTAAAGTCATTTATAATTACTATTCTTCACAGTTAAGCAAATTTTTATTTTTCATAAAATCTTTTTTCGGGTGAGATTTATGCGTCAATATTGACACTGTTGCATGCACTGCATACATCAAATCATGTACTATTTATTGCAAATTTATTTCCTGTGTGCAATTAATTAAATAATATGCAGAAAAGTACTCAGGTAATTTAATTCTATTTCACAACTACTAAGTTACTAAAAAGATTTATTAACAGATAAACACTTTAATAGGGTAGTATACAATTAAAATAACAGCATAGGATATTGTGTGTGTACATGATATTTACTAAGCATTATCTAGTTGGATAAACACGTACACAAAATAATATACTCTAATAATCATTACTAATCGGATCATTTAATGTAAACAACATACTAATTACTAATGCATAGAATATGATGATGATGATGACGACATATTGATAACACTGCTGGTTGTCACACAGCTATTATTGAGGTAATCTATATTTAGAGCTAACATTGATTTAAATTAAATTATGTTAATTAATTTAAGTTGATGACTTAGTTAAGTTGATGGTATCAGTCATTGTGTTGTGACACTTATAGGTGTATACATTGGATACGCATTTTGGCAACTGGCATTATATTTCAAACTACGCATTGGTTGTTATATGGTTGGTGACATGAATGCCAGTAACTGAGTTACATAATTAGTATACTCGTGTGTGTGTGTGTGTGTGTGTGTGTGTGTGTGTGTGTGTATGTGTGTGTGTGTGTGTGTGTGTGTGTGTGTGTGTGTGTGTGTGTGTGTGTGTGTGTGTGTGTGTGTGTGTGTGTGTGTGTGTGTGTGTATTCATATGGCTGTTTACTCAATTGGAAGAGTGTCATCTCATATTGGTACATTCAAGACACACTAATGCATGAACTACTATCATCCTAGCAATGATGAGATAGAGGATAATTTCTTGGACAAGAAACTCCCATCTTTGCCTCATTTGATTCTAGTGTATATATTGAGTAACTGGTATTTCATTGGGGTGGACAAGGTCTGTGACTGTTGTTGTCGACAAGAACTGTCTGGCTTGCTGCATTCTGGGTGTTCTGACCATTACTAATGGCCATGTGAAGTACGGTATATGTTAGTCTGCATGTTAATGTGGCAGCTATGGCAGAACCTAACATCTGTGGTTGTACTTAGAAATGTGAGAGCGTTACCTGGGCCATCAAGCTACACCTGGTACTGAAATAATCCAGGTAGCCAAGCATGGTGTTTGTCCTTTTGTTGGTGATGTCACATTACTGGTATGTTTAATATGGATATTTGTGATAACCATTTGCCTGTCTTGAATCTGTGTACTTTGATGATACAACTGTAGGTTGATGACACTTGAAAGACACCGTGTATTTGAGAGAACAGCAAAATCAACATGGTGAGGCAAAATGACCCGTAAGAGAAATGGTAGAATTAAAGCACAATTGTTATGCAGGTCCTTAATACTTCTAAAATGATCTGTTGCCAGCCAGCCGACAGTTGTTTGGCTGAAATTCTTTGTCAACATTATTAATTAACAATGAGTTGATGTCTGCTACTTGTTATGAGTTCATTCGAAGCCATGCTCTAACTAGAAGAAGGAGTCATGATCAGTGAAACCTGCACTACTACAGAAATGGGAGTGAAGAAAGTAGTCTTAGTTGCTAGTTGTACCAAGAGGACAGTTGTGACTTCAGGGTAGCAATAAAATGTTTGTCACTGCTTATCTTGCATATGCATTGGATGTCCACAAATAATCATGAGTCATCTGACTCTTGTCAGAACTATAATTATAATAACGTCCAAACATTGTGGTAAGATCTATAATTTGTGACTTGTAATAGACAACTGCCATTGTGTATGTGCAACAGCAGCAGTCGCTATTTCTTTTCTCACCGGATGCAGATCAGCATCTATACACATGATGCAGTCAAAACGTAGACAATAGCTATTGAATTAAATGAGAATTTATTTAATTCGCTAACATACCACAATGTACATTAAGTTCAAGACATGAGCACAAGCAGACTGTTTGATGAGGTACCGTATTTCTCCAAATAATTCGTTCCTGATTAATTCCCTGCCTGTATAATTCCCTTAGTATACACCCACTGCGAATGTAATTACCTCTTCTGAATAGTAATAATATTATTAATAATAATACTAATAGTACTCGGTACTATGAGCGCAAGATTCTACATGCATCGTGATGTCAGTCCTACATGCCGCATGTGCAGTGTAGGCCTGGAAACAGTCGACCACGTTGTGGCAGGCTGTAGTGCTTTGGCATCAACGGACTACACTGATCGACACAATCAGGTGGCCTCCATCATTCACTGGGATGTTTGTCGCCATTTTGGGGTTCCAGTGGAGAGCAGATGGTACCGGCATCATCCTGATAGGCTTGTGGAGACGGATGACATTACTGTGATGTGGGATACCGCCATCCCCACTGCCAGGAAGATCAAAGCCAATCGTCCAGACATCTGTCTCAGAAATAGGAAGACAAACATTTGTCTTCTTATTGATATCAGCTGTCCTGCTGATGGCAACATTGGCAAGAAACATGCTGAGAAGTTGGCAAAGTACAGCGACTTGCGAGTGGAGATAAGCCGCATGTGGCATTGTCGAACACTGGTGGTTCCGGTGGTCTTGGGAGCTTTGGGCACAGTGCACGCAGGTATTGCACGGTGGCTGGACATTATTCCAGGTCATCAAAACCTGCAGCATTTACAGAAAACAGTGCTTCTGGGATCTACTCGGATCCTTCGTAAAGTCATGTCTTCTTTCTAGACAGCCGTGATGGTCTAAGTACTTCTGAAGCAGGGTTTGCTTCCGGTACTTGTAATAGACTTTACAAACCAGACTGATCTGGTTGAGCACGACATACAGTGCTTCTTGGATCCAGTCGGATCCTGCGTAAAGTCATGTCTTCTGTCTAGACAGCCATGATGGTCTAAGCACCTCTGAGGCAGGGTTTGCTTTCGGTGCTTACCAGTGACCTTATGAATCAGACTGATCTGGTTGAGCACAACATAATAATAATCAAATATAATCAAATATATCATTCATCATTCATTCATTCATTCAATAATAATAACAATAATAATAATATTTTGATTCATACCGCTACAGGTACAGTGCCCTAGGCAAGACAAGATACATAAGCGTAACAAGTAAAAATAGGTAGCCATGCATAGAAGAGTAAACATAAAACAATAAATAGAAGAATAATCAGACATAAATTAAGGTTTAATCCAGCTCTTGAAGTCCATGTAGGACAACACCATGACTCTTTTCCTTGTCTCATTGTCCACTGATTGCCACAAATTACCTTGAGTATTCAGAATGAACCCACTCTCTAACTCATTATGAACTGATCTTCATAAGAAGGAGAGCTGGCTGGCAAGCAATAGATGTGGAGCTTCCCTGATAGGTTTGCCAAGAGTTTCCCCGCAATTCCCAATTCCTTGCACAGCATGGGATTGGTTAAGGAGTTCTTTAATTAATTAAGTGTTGTGGCAACACAAGCCAGAAAGGGATGTATGACTTGAGATGCTGTTTTCCAGCCAAACCGTGACAACATTAGTAAGGAGAAAGAAGACTCTATTGGTGAACCAAGACAAAAGAAACAGAGACTAGAGTCCAAACAGGTTCACAAAGACACTGCACATGTTTCTGAGGACACAGATTCCTTCAAAAAGACGAAAGCAGCCTGCAACGCCCACATGGTACAAGACAAGGTACAAAACAAGCCTTTCTTAATTAAAACTCATTCTAATTTCTAGTGCATGTACGGTCCAACCATACGTGCATCAAATAAGCAGGATACCATTTGTCAATCTCACAATAAAATTACTACCAGTCGATACATAAATGCACAATTTATAGTTTAGTAGGACTCTTGACCCAAAGACTGCAAAACAGTTATGGCAAGTTACAAACTAGAACTAACTGTTCAATGTTTATAAACATAACTTACAGAGAGTTACGACAACCAATTTAACAGACAAGTTTGCCAAAGATTTCCAATGTGATACATCCATACGTATACGTTTGCTTTAAAGTGTGAAGTACATACAAATCATTATACATCTATTTTAGTGCTCTAAAAAGAAGAGAAACTGCAGCCATTGCCTATTATATACACGTAAGCAATTTTGGCACAAACAGAAAGAATGCCAATCTCAAGGAACAAAGTACAACAATAGATATACAATGAACACTGCCACTCAGCCAATGATGTATATCATGACAAACATATATCATGAGAATTCTAAAGGCAATTCAGACTGTACAAAAAAATTAAGCTGCCAATGAAAGCCATTCTAACAGCATTTAAGTTCCATGTAACATTTAAGTATTAAGTATGCCGTTACCCCTGACTTTGGCCAAGTCTCTAAGATTTTCCTGCCTTTAGAAGAACCAGTTGGCACCTGTCTGATAGGCCTTCTGTTAGACTTCTCCCCTATACAAATACTCTATTTCAACTTCCTTACACCATTACACACACACACACACACACACACACACACACACACACACACACACACACACACACACACACACACACACACACACACACACACACACACACACACACACACACACACACACACACACACACACACACACACACAAACAAACACACACACACACACACACACACACACACAAACAAACACACACACACACACACACACACACACACACAGTATACTAATTATATAACTCAGTTACTGTCATTCATGTCACCAACTATATAACAACCAATGCCTAGTTTGAAATATAATGCCAGTTGGCAAAATGCGTATCCAATGTATACACCTATAAGTGTCACAACACAATGACTGATACCATCAACTTAAGAGTCATTAACTTACCTTAACTTAATTAACATAATTTAATTTAAATCAATGTTAGCTCTAAATATAGATTACCTCAATAATAGCTGTGTGACAACCAGCAGTGTTATCAATATGTCGTCATCATCATCATCATATTCTATGCATTAGTAATTAGTATGTTGTTTACATTAAATGATCCGATTAGTAATGATTATTAGAGTATATTATTTTGTGTGCGTGCTTATCCAACTAGATAATGCTTAGTAAATATTGTGTACACACACATATCACATGCTGTTATTATAATTGTATGAAAAATGAAAATTTGCTTAACTGTGAAGAATAGTAATTAGAAATGACTTTACCCGTCGTCTAATTTATTGAAGTTGATTTGTGCCGAGAAAACCACGTTCAGCAGACGACAAAAACTGAGGCCCCCTTTCAACAAACGGCGCAGGTTACTGCTCGAAAGGTGTGCAAAAAGACAGCACTTCGTTTATGTCAAAATCGCGGTTGCAAGATGTCCATTGACTGCCGAGCCTCGTACTACCAGACCACTGCAAACCGCGGAAGTGCATACGGGAACAGCTAAAGCCACACCTAACGGGGCCCAAAAAAATTCGCCTGCAGGAGACGGTCATCAGACCATGACTCCGACCCATCCAGAGATTTTCTTAAAATCACCAGCCCAAGCACGGTACACTGTACCAACTATCATCTCCTACCTGACGATGTGTGGCATTTCCAAGCACCGTACGTAAGAGGCTGATGCGGGCGAAACAGCTGCCGTTTAAGTTGCGTTTATTGTAAACTTGTGCTAACCATTTACTAGGTTAGTAGTGCACACGCCGACCGTTAATTACACGAGTGACTGCGAAAATCCTGCTAAACTGTTGCCAGGGATTCTTATGTACGACTCAAACGCTGTACTCGTCCACCTTCCAAGGGCTTTGATTGTGGAATCGTCCAACCCTCTTGCCTTCGCTGTCGTCGCTGCGCCAATGCGGAAGCTGTGGCCTGTAAAGCCTGTGCAGTCACGTCCGGCTTCTGTGAGCGCCGGTTGAACTTCTCGGACCGGCCTATTGCGCGAGAGTGACGTGCCATCGTCGTAGAGAAATAAGGGGCCTTGCGCGTTGCCTCGGAGCGCCATGTAGCTCAGCAGAGCAGCCACTGAGCAAATTTCTTGTTTCGATCGACCCAAAAAGATGTTTACATCTTGACGGAACGGGTCTGTTTTCGATTGCTTTAGGTGAATGCGCACCACAGACGGAGTGACATGTGAGTCGATGCTGACGTCTTGTGGAGCCAGGTGAACAGAGGCGTCGAATGCTGCTACGGAGCTCACGGTAAACTCTCCCGCTCGCATAAAACCAAAGAAACCCGTGCAGACTGCAGTCCATAGCATTGCTGCGTCGTAAAATGGTGATCTTTTTGCCCACACATCTTTCAAAATTCTCAATGCTGCCCGTGTAATAGGCAAGCGCTTGTCGACCTTCAGACGCGGTCCCTGCTGACGTCGAATTCCTTTCAAGACATAAGCTAGTTGTGGGAGAGTAGCGGTGAATGGGTCGCCCAAACCCGACTGGATCTGTAGGTGGCGCACTGCTGACAGGTAGCTTTTGATAGTCTTGTGAGAGAGACCTTCTTCGGCTAGGTGTGAGACAAACAAGCATAGGCGGTGCTCGGATGTGGAAAGAGGGATGAAGGAAAAACGATTGCAGAATTTTAGATACCGTGCTTGACCGGACGCGTATGCTTTCCTGGTAGAATCAGCTAAGCCTGACGCGAAGAAACGGCAAGCCGACGTCTCCAGGTGTGCGAGCTCCAGTCTAGATGGGGAGACAACAGCAGCTCCAGAAACTGTAGTGGAATGGCCGCTGGCTGCTCGTTGAGCTGCAACGACAGACATTGATTCTTAGGCATATTGTCTCGTGACAGGGCGTCCGCCGCTACGTTAGAGACACCCGGTATGTGCGTCGAGACCCAGGTAAAAGAGTAAAAGGCTGCTACAAAGTGCAACACCCTCAGCAATTGCATGACGATCTTATCTCGGCTAGACGATTTAGCAGAGCCAACACCACAGTCTGATTGTCACATCGAAACAGCATTATTTCGCCGCGCCAAACTTTTCCCCATGTAGCGCTTGCTAGTAGAATTGGTAGCAGTTCTTTCGGTGCGATGCTGATTTCCTCCCATTCGCGTGACCATTTCCATTGAAACCAGTTGCACCGCCAAATGGCTCCGCATCCCCACGAGCCTGATGCGTCCGAGGTAAGCTGGATCGCTGGTGGCCGTGATACCAAAGTGTTGATAATGCTTTTTCCGTTCCAGCTTTCAAGAAATGCGTCCCACCACCAAAGATACGCCCGCGCCTCGCTGTTAATACGCATCCAGTAATGCAATTGCTTAACGGTACCTGCAAGATCGATTAGCCGACGCAGAAACGCTCGACCTGCTTTCACCGCTGAAGTTGCGTGGTGCAGCGTACCAATCAGAGAGGGCAGCTGGCGCTTCGTGCAGGCGCGGCGCGTTAGCCATTCCGCAATTGTGGATTTTACTTTCTGCAGCTTAACGGCTGGTAAGCTGATGATCCCATGCTGCGAGTCGAGCTGCAAACCCAAAAATGTCAAGCACGTTGTGGGCCCCTCGAGCTTGTTTGTAGCTACCGGCACGCCTAGCTCGTTGCATATACTTAATGCTTTTGCAAGGTTCTCATCGCATTCAGATGCTTGCGGACGTCCAAAAAAATAGAAAATCGTCCAATAATGTATGCCGGCTGTTATGCCTCGGCAGGACATAATCCACATTAGCGCGTCTGTTACAGCAGAAAATATTTTGGGGGCCGAGCGCGAGCCAAAAGGTAAAGCTCGGTCGAGGTACACCTTGCATTTCCACGATATTCCCAAGAGATGACGATCGTCTGGGCAAACGGGGATATGCCGATATGCGCTCTGTATATCAAGCTTTGCCATCATAGCCTCTGTTCCCAGCTCGCATATTTTCCGTGCCGCCACGTCTATACTAACGTATGAGAGGGAGCACAAGTTAGGTGCAATGCCATCGTTGACGCTCGCTGCGCGAGGGGATGACAAATCTACGATAAGGCGCCATCGACCTGGTTGGTGAGCTTTTGGAATTACCCCCATAGGGCTGACGTGAGCCTCCGCTGCTCTACGCTCGTCAGGACACGAGATACGTGCTGCCGCGCACTCCTCTTGCAAGTAACTGTCGATAATCGCGGCGTTTGCTTTGGCCACTTTCATATTCCTGCGGGATCGTCTTGCTTTTGTTTTGTTGTAATCGTAACCAATCCGGAATCCCCGAGACAAACCACTTGCGATGTAGCTAGCGAAACCTGTATCCGGATGGCTCGCCAGCGCTTGACGCCACGCGTCTACCATTAACGGGGACGTCCGAACCGTGTCCAGATGACGAGATGGCACCGTCGGGTGGCAGCTGTCCAAGGCTAGCAGGTCTTCGGTGTAACGGTAGCGCGATCCATATACATTGCCCCTCTCTTGGGTATTTCGCAATCGACGATAAGTGTCGAAAGAGGAGCCTACCAAACAATGCGCTAGTCAGACCGAAGAACGCTTATTGTACGAGTTACACACTTACAGTTGCCAAGGGCCCGTGAGGCTTACGTATAACGGGGCTATTACACGCTCCAACTCAAAAAACAGAACACACATGCCACAACAATATCCTGCAAGTAAGCAATCCAATCAGCAATTACAAGCGCAAATACTAAGCGCCACAATATATTGTTGGCTTATTGCCTTCCGCTGTCCTGTCCTCTGCTGGACGCTGCTGGCTTTCCAGAGGCTGTCGGTGTAGCTGTGCGTTGCTCTGGGCACTCGCGCATCCTGTGGTTGCTTCGACAGCGTAAGCAGACATGCCGAAACGTGCAGTCGGGATAGCCGGCACAACTGCTAAAATTATAATTACGGCAGATTGGCTTTGGACCATCCCATGGTCTGTCACGTCGGTATCTTGATTCGCCTCCCGACAGCGTTCTCGAGGCTGGTCCGGCTTCACGCAAAAGTTGCGGTAGAGCGTCGTTCGGTTCTAACGCGCAAGAACCGGGAGCATGATCCGCTTCTAGGCAGTGAAAACACCTCGCCGTTGGCGCTTGGTCCATTGCCAAGATTGTCGCAGCAAAGAGAGGCGCGTTCAGCTGGCTCCAAGAAAGACTGCGGTTGAAAGCCGCCAACTGCCGAAAGCGCGTCATATAACAGCCAGCTGTCCCGCTGTGGCCTGCGCTTCGTGCGCTACAAGCCGCAAGTACGCCATCACTTCCTGCGCCCGGGCAGAGTGCTTCCGCAGAAGAATCCCGGCGTACGTAGCAAAACACTGCACCCACGTAGGCAGTGTCGTGATCAGACGCAGGCGACGACGATTGGCTGGTTCCGCTGTAGCTTGCATGCGCCGCAGTAGCTCCAGGTTATCTGGAAGAAGCTCCGCAAAGTCCACGTACTCCTGTGCCTGGATTAGTCGAACCAGACGAGCGGGTATTGGCGTGGTTCCTTCTCCCACAATGCAAGCTTCCGCGCTAGAGCTGAGCGCTGTTACTGTCGGCGCCACCGCCTCGACGCTGACAGACGTTGATAGGCTTGGCCCTAACGATGGCACAGTCGATGGCTGCATTAGAGAAACGCCGTGAATGGCGGATGCTGCTGGTAGCGCTCCGAGCGTCTGTTCTGCAACAGCGCACGACGAAACATTTTATATGTAACTACAAGCACATGCATGCTGTCTCGATAACTTATTCTTATGTTTTGCGCTGCTACGCTGCCCTGCGTTGGTGCCTATAGTAGGCTGCAGTTTATGTATTACTACCCTAGCTCCGAACGTACCCGAAGCAGCCTGAGATTGAGAGGCCAGTTTCTCTTGATCTTCTTTAGAGCAGCCCGAGCCGTCTCTTTGGCCGTCTCTGCCATCAGGCCCTTAAGGTCAGCCAAGGACATGGTCACCGACGGGCTATCCTGGTCTTCCATCACAATTTTTTTTGGGAGCACTGACAACAACTGTTTTTGAAGCGTTGACGCTTGCAATTGCTACAATGATCGCAACACGCCTGCAGTGCCAAGTATATAGTACTTCGCGCGGATAACTCCGCCCTTAGCTACAACGCGCGCAACGGCACCGCTAGCGCGCACGACTCCGAGGTGGAATCAACTCTGTCTAACGTTGTTAAACAACATTCTATTTGCCCCAAATCTCTGTGGCTGGCTGGCTGACTATGTACGCCAAAAATTACCATATATGGGTGTCACGCTTCAGGAATGTATAGTATGCAAGCGAGTGACCAATCACGACGCATTCTTCTTCTTTGCGTCGCACGCGGCAACCAGGGATAATGGCCAGGCAGCCAATCAGTACGCGCTGTTCCACATGAGAGAACATCTAGCTAGAAAGACGTCAATTTTTGATCAGAAACAACAGAAACGTTGTATTTCAAGTAGTGCTACCTGAAAATCTACGAGCATCCAATCTTGCTGCCGTAGTATGCACAAACGGGAAGAGTAGTGCTCGTGTAACGTATGGGACTTCCTTGCTAACGCGCGTCGCCAACTACCGATACGGTAGCTAATTCAGCTATGAGCGTTTAGGAAAAGGGACTTTGTAAAAGTCACGAGACTTGGCGAGTAGCGTACTCTAAACGCATAGGGCTCAACTGACTTCCGGTCTGGGGACTATGTGGCTGGCTGGCTGGCTATGTCTGTCACGCTACAGGAATATGCTACGCCTCTTTAGCGTGGCCCAATCACGAAGCATTAATTTCTTTACGTCGTACGTGGCAACCAAAGACAATGGACGAACAGCCAACTGTAGACGCGAAACTTCCTTGAGAGAGTTTCTTACCAGAACAGTGTAATTACCCGAGGCCCGGATTTCCGGGTAGAGGGCATAGTAGTCGTTCGACGACCGTACGAGACAACGACCCGTCGACCGTATATATAGTTGGTTAGCGGAGATGCAAATGAAGCTATTCCGACCAACAGACGAAAAGTGGTGTCATTACTGACCAATAGACGAACGTGATGTCATCGTGAGGCTCCGCCTCTCTTTGTTTGGTGGCTGCTAACGAGAATTCGGCCATCGGGCGTCCGTCCTGTACATGGTGTCTAGTCGTTTGCTTTAAGGGTTTAGCACATACATTTGTACGTGTATGTTTTCCCAACAACAACCAGGGCGAGGTGTGTAGCTGTAGTAGACTTGTAACATTTTGCTTGTTCCACAGTGTTTCTGCATAGTGGTTCTGCAGTCTGCCAGCTTGAATTTTGGGTGTGCGTGGCTGAGCGGCCGTGGTGTTGTTGCAAAGATCACTAGTGTCGTCTTCAACAGAAATTTGGCGTTGGACGGTGTGGTATAGCGAGCATGCGCTTTAGGTGTGACTGCGGTTTGCGTACGTGTTATATTAGTCTAGCGATAACTAGCGTTGAGTGCACTCGTGCAGTAGAGTACGTGTCGTTCACTGTAGCAGAATAGATTCTGGTGTAACCGGTCCAGAGTCGGTATACACGATATGCTTAGCCTAGACTACAGCGGAGTAGTATTACGGCTGGTGAGCTATGCAACAATAGGCGACGAGGATATACTCGGAGAGTGGCGAAAAGTACGTAGCCATAAGAAGATCGGTACGACACCGAGGAGCACCGAAACAGTTGCGACAAGAGATTGTCATTGAGCGATAGGAGTTAGAACTATCAGAGTAAACACACGACCGCATGGCTGCTGCAAGTTATCATGGACGTTTGCCGGAGTTCAGCCCAGGAATTGACACCGTAGAGGACTATAAAGAGATGTCCTTCTTGTATTGTACAGCTAACTCGGTCGAAGATGGAGACAAACAGAAGGCCGTGTTGTTGACGAGCATCGGAGGGACAACGTACACCCTATTGAAGAACCTAGTAAGACCGCGACTGCCGCAAGATCTCGAGTTGGAGGCGCTGATCGACGTGCTAAAGAGGCACTACCAGCCCAAAGTAGTCGTCATAGTGGAGCGATTCAAGTTCTTCAAAAGACAACAGCGAGAAGGTGAGTCAATCGCTGTGTATTTGTCTGAGCTGCGTCGGCTAGCAAAGGACTGCGAGTTTGGAGAGTATTTACAAACCGCGCTACGCGACCAACTCGTATGTGGGTTGAATAGTGAAGCACTACAAAGGAAAGTGTTGGCAGAGGCAGACCTTACATTAGAGAGGGCTCTGCAAATATATATCGCAGGCATTTGAAGCAGCGAGACAGGAGACTAGGGTTCTTCGTGGGTGTGTACCACAAGGTCCGCCCACTCTGAAGTCTGAGACCGCGTACATTGTTCGGAAAGACACAACAGGTGTCAATACGAAAACCACGAAACACGGAAGTGGTGGCGAACAAGCATGTCACCGATGCGGAACGAAAGGGCATACGCCACAGAATTGTAGATTTAGGACACAAACGTGCCATTCTTGCAAGGGACAGGGGCATATTAGTCGAGTATGCCGAAAGAGAATGCAGAGTAGAGATTCCAATAACGCAACACGTGCAAAGGGGAAGCCCCGAACTACCCATCATGTAGATGTTGTTTATAGTATCTCAAACAAGAGAAGTGTCACAGTGGAAATGGACGTTGCTGGAAGACAGATAGAGTTAGAAATCGATACCGGGGCAACAGTTACGGTTATCCCCACTAGTACATATCAGAAGTACTTGAAACATATACAGTTGCGCCTAAGTATAACCAGATTGCACGCGTACAATGGACAGCCCTTGAATGTGCAAGGAGAAGCGAAAGTTCCTGTAAGATACAAGGGACAGTAAGTAAATGTAAAGTTTCATGTGGTAAAAGTGAAGAACAAGCCCGCCATCCTAGGAAGAGACTGGTTGAAACATTTTAAACTAGATTGGGATTCAATCTTCACTGTACAGAAATTTCAGGCAATAGACCCAGTGGAAACCTTTCCACAGTTGTTTGGCACTGGGGTAGGTACATTGGTTGGATATCAGGCCAACATCATGTTGAATACAGATGCCAAACCAAAGTTTCATCGACCCAGACCGATTCCATATGCCTTGCATAGTAAGGTCGATGCCGAACTCGAACGGATGCGGAAGGAAGGTATTCTGAAACCAGTAGTGAAGAGAGAATGGGCAGCACCCATCGTAGTAGTTCGAAAGGGGGATGAAAATGTTAGAATATGTGGCGACTACAAGGTCACCATCAACCCCTATATTGATTTGGATCAATATCCGATGCCGAATCCAGATGACTTGTTTTCGACCTTAGCAGGAAAGAAGAAATTTTCTCGTTTGGATCTCAAACAAGCGTATCAACAGATGTTAGAAAACCCCACAAGTCAGCAATACCTAACCATTAATACACACAAGGGCATGTTTACGTACACAAGGATGCCATTTGGCATACGCTCAGCACCCGGTATATGGCAACGAGCTATAGATAACGTTCTGTCAGGACTGGACGGAGTCATCTGCTACCTAGATGATATTATAATAATGGGCAACAGTGATGAACAGCATAAGCAAAGGTTATTCAAGGTCTTGGAAAGACTGAACCAAGCCGGAATTAAGCTAAAAATGGAAAAATGTGAATTTGACAAGTTTAAGGTAGAATATTTGGGGCACGTGGTGAGTGCAGAAGGCATATCCCCATCTCGGAGTAAGATGGAAGCGATTCAAAATGCACCTGACCCTAGTAACGTGACTGAATTGAAGGCTTTCTTGGGACTTCTAAATTATTATTGGAAGTTCTTACCTAATTTGTCATCGACATTACAACCACTGTATATCTTATTGAAGAAACAGCAACGTTGGAAGTGGTTGGATCAACAGAGAAAGGCATCCCGGCAGGCAAAACAAACACTAGCGAAGTCGGATTTACTAGTACATTATGATTTGGGTAAGCCCATCAAGTTAAGTTGTGATGCTTCACCATATGGAGTAGGAGCGTGTCTAAGTCATGTCATGGAAGATGCCACTGAACGCCCAGTCGCATTTGCATCACGAACACTAGCTCCAGCTGAAGAATTATGCTCATTTAAAAAATAGGCCCTAGCCTTGATTTATGGAGTAAGACACTTCCATAAATACCTGATGGGAAGGAAATTTACGCTAGTAACCGATCATCGACCGCTACTGAGGATTCTAGGAGCTAAGGAAAGAGTTCCTACGCTAGCAGCTGCACGACTGCAGAGCTGGGCACTCATATTAAGTGCGTACAGCTGTGAGCTAGAATACAGGGCAGGGCAGGATAACAAGGAAGCTGATGTATTGTCTCGACTTCCTATACCAGTAGAAGTGATTGATCCAAATGAACAAATCTTTGGAGTGGATTATTGTGAACCATTGCCCATGACTGCCAAAGAGATTGCAAAGGCAACCCAATTGAATGTGGTGACAAGGAGAGCATATCAATATACTCGATACGGATGGACTACTAGAGATGTGGACCAATCCTTACAACCATTTGCTAAACGTGCTAATGAGTTATCGATCGAAGGAGGCTGCTTATTGTGGGCAGCAGAGTTATCATCCCAGAGGAATTGAGAAAGACCGTATTAGCGCAGATACACGAGGATCATCTGGGGACCAGCAAAATGAAGGCCTTAGCCAGAAGTTATGTGTGATGGCCAAACCTGGACAGGTATAGAGAAGATTTAGCAAGATCATGTGAACAGTGTCAAAACCAGAAGAGTAGACCAAGTACTACTAAACCCTCACATCCATGGATCTACCCAACATCACCATGGGAACGTGTCCATGCAGATTTTGCAGAATTTGCGGGGAAGCAGTATTTACTTATTGTAGATGCCTTCTCTAAATGTCCAGAAGTCCACGAACTTGGTATACATGCTACTACAGGGCAGACAATTGAAGCTATGCGAAGAAGCTTTTCTTGTCATGGATTGCCACAGCGACTTGTAACCGACAACGGTCCTCAGTTTAGGGCACAAGACTTCGAGGAGTTTATGGAGGCCAATGGAATCAAGCATCAATGACTCCACTCTACCATCCTGCATCTAGTGGACAGGTAGAGCGAATAGTACAAGAGTTGAAAAAGAGCTTGAAGGGTCGACCAGCGGGAAGATCGATAAGTCATCGAGTGTCTTCGTTCCTTCTACACTATCGTACGACTCCACATACTGCAACAGGCAAAACTTCTGCCGAACTGTTGATCAAACGAATACCAAGAACCGAGTTATCTTTGTTGCCCCCAGAGGTAAGTGACATTGACAGAGATGAGCAGAGAATCAAGTTCGAGGAAGCTACCAAACGATCAAGACAACTGGATCCTGGTTGTAAAGTCAGTGTGTGGAATCCACGTCAAGATAGTCGTGGTAGATGGTTGGTACGTGGGAATCGTTGAACAACAGCTAGGACCAACCAACTATTTAGTGAATGCGGAAGGACATTCCAGGTAGGTGCATATAGACCAAATGCGGTGGGGAGATCAACGGAGTGTACCAGAAACAGCTGATGTAAGTGTACCAGAGATAGAGGTGGAAGAGATACCAGTACCAGTCATTCCTGTTAAAGAGACAAGACAAGTAGTTCAATCTACTCAACACAAGGACCAAGGTGAGGAGTCTACCTTGATCTCCAAGAAAATGTTATCACCTCCAGAAGACCACGAGATCGAGACTCCCAGACGATATCCAAAGAGACAAAACAGACAACCAATAGCAAGATATCGTGAACAATAGATAAGGACAGCACCAGACTAAGAAAGGGAGAGTGTGGTATAGCGAGCATGCGCTTTAGGTGCGACTGCGGTTTGCGTACGTGTTATATTAGTCTAGCGATAACTAGCGCTGAGTGCACTTGTGCAGTAGAGTACGTGTCGTTCACTGTAGCAGAATAGATTCTGGTATAACCGGTCCACTGAGTCGGTATACGCGATATACTTAGCCTAGACTACAGCGGAGTAGTATTACGGCTGGTGAGCTATACAACAGACGGGAATTTGCTAAGGAGGACGTGCATTGTCCATGACAGCGTCTGTTTGTGGGACAAAGCGGCTCGGCCGACCTGTAAGTACGCTAGTGCGTCTCTATTCATTTCTGTTTTACGGTATCCAAAGTCAGAGCGAACAGACGCCTAGCTAATCTACATGTGCACGTGCATGTTTCCCGCATTGATGTTTTGTTTTGGCTCTGGGGTCACCTCATTACAACAGTAGGCGACGTCTAGCTAGAGAAGCCGCACAAACAACAAGACGCCTAGAGAAGCTGCACAAAGAACGAGACTTTTCCATTCTTGTGAGCTGGAAAATCGGTGGTGAGCTGCTTGTTTGGTCTCCATTTGTAACCTAGGTTTCCCACCAACAAACAGAACAATGATCACGCCCGTTACTTCATCACGTAAGGCGAAGATTGCCAGCCGGCCTTGCGTCGAGGCTCTTCGACTTGTAACATTTGGCTTGTTCCATCATTTGGAAACAACTACATTTGTAACGTGCACTTAGAAACAACGCCTAGCTAATCTAGATGCATTTGTAACGTTCCCACATCTAATTTTGTTTTGGCTCTGGTATCTATGCCACGCCTAAAACCGCCCATAGTTACGACCTCGAAAGCTGCACAAAGAACAATCACCTGCACAAAGAACCGACGAGCGAAAGTTTTAAAAAAAAGAAGCGACGTCCTACGGGACGCTGGCTGACGGACTGCGTAGCTACGTACCCGTCGTACACGGTAGCAGCCAGTCACGTGACTTACCTCAAGCTCGACCTGTAACCATTTCAATAAGTATTGGGTACAGCCCGCTGGCGAGTGTATAAACGAAATACATCCCGCTCCGCCCACGAGTTGGCACGAGGGCGAAGCCCGAGTGCTAACAAGCTGGGCGCAGCGGGGTGTATTGGTTTATACACTTACCAGAAGGTCTATAACCGGCTTGTAGCACCCAGCTGAGGCGTTGATATCCTCTAGGCGCGGGAGTTCAAATCAGTCGTGTAGCAAAATGTTCTGAAATCGACCTAGCTTGGGCATTGAAACAGCACAATTACCAGTTATTGATTTTTTGGAAGCTAGTAAACTGCTAGACGTTGATGTTGTTTCTGATCAGTAGTCTTCTCAATCTCGTTTCCAATTTCATCCAGTAGTTTTCATAAGTTTCTTGATTTGTGTGTTCCCCCTAGCCCCACAAAAGCTACTGCATGTGCGGTTAGAGTTTTCAACGAATGGAAGAAATGGAGAAACAAGCAGCCAACCGAAGAGGGAGCGCTCGGGCGGTACGTGCATGATCTGCATGTTACGAACAACAGAAAAATGAACTACTGGCTTGCAAGGTTTATGAATGAAGTTCGGAGGCAAGATGGAAAGCCGTATCCACCTTCTACCATGTAGCTGGTTTACAGCGTTCTGTGCGCGCAAGTATCTTTCTATAGCTGGACGCCTAACCACGGTTAATTTTTTCCAGAAGGACGACTCTCAGTTTAGTTTCCTCAGGTCTGCACTTGCTACACGCATGAAAGAACTCATGATTTCCGTACGCATCCGTAGACCCACGTTATTGTTTGTTCTGGCTGACAGATACGTTTCAGTAGCCTAATTGTTATGTTCACAAACAATTCACATCTTGATAAACCAGTAGCCCCAGGCAGTCATACAGCCCGATTTATTGACCGGTCAATATGTAGCGGAAGTGGGATATGTCATTTATTGTAAGCGAATATTGGACACTGATTGGCGCAGACAAAGCTAGGGTGCTACAATGCTTCTTATTTATTAATATTACCCACATCATACCATTCTGTCATACGATTTTGTCATAGCGCGACTAATTTACCTTCAAAGTGCATACCGGCCGAGGGTTTGCACTTCAAGTGCTTCTTCATTCATGTTTGCAATTGTTAGGACCTGTCGGACATAAACAACAGAACTCACCTGTTGTAAGGGTATGCGAGGTCATACGGGGAGTGGGTGTTGAGTTAGCTTTGAGCGCGAACATGTCTAACAGTACTTCTACCGTTACAACTGGTGACCGGAGTGGGATCGAAGTCAACACGCCTCGCACCTTCACAGGAGAAGGGAACCTAGCGGTATGGTTAAAGAAAGTAGACGTGTGGGCCGCCTTGAAAGGTTACAGCGGGGAAAAGAAAGCTCTGGCCATGGCATCGCGCCTAGATGGACCAGCTTTCGAGTGCTATGCGCGCATGAGCGAAGAACACCAAAAAGACCCAGCAGTGGTTGCAGACGAGCTCAAGCAGGATTTGGCAAAGCAGAGAGAGATCGAGATACAGCTATATACGAGCTTACAGGACGATCTTGGCGTCCAGGTGAGTCTCCAGCTTCATTTGCACATGATATTTGCCGCCTTGCTAAACTGGCATATCCCGGATTTGGCGCGGATGCGCTCGATACCATAGCGAGGGATTGTTTTTTGAAAGGACTACCACCGGAGCTACGCGTGGCTCTACGGCGAGACCCGCAAACTACAACCAAGAAGGTTCAAGACCTAGCCCCAGAAGTCGTACGATTACAACTAGCTGCGGTGGGAAGCACGACACCGCAGACTGCACGCGTTGCCCAGGCAACGGTTACAGACCCGGATGCATCTCACGCTAGCCCGTCTTTAGTAGATCAGATTGCAGAGCGAGTCTATCAATTGATGACTGATCACGACGACAGCACCAGCGAGACGGAAACCAGCCACGTGCAGGTAGTACGACACAAGACAGCTTCGTCAAGAAGCAGGTACTCTGGCTATTCAAATAGCGGTCCACAAATGCGATCATGCATTTTTCACGAATGCTCCATTTGTGGTGAAGACAATCACACGAGAAAGTTCTGCCCTCATCGCGACCATTGCTACCGCTGTTTGAAACCGGGGCACTACGCACGTGACTGTAGAGCTAACCAACCGTCCAGGCCTCTTTTCGGAAAAGGCGTGTTATGGTCCTAGCAGTTGAAAAGCACGAGCTTCTTCGTGTTGATGTACAACTTGGTGGGCCGGGTTATCACCCTTTTCTTGTTGACACGGGGGCAGAAATTAGTCTTATTCCCGCGTCGCTCGCCTCCAATATTAAAGGCAAGATTAACCGGCAATTGTCCCGACAACCGGTCATGGTTGATGGGTCTAGCATCCGCTGCGAAGGCACGGTTACTTGTAGGATACGTTTTGGACCACGAGATATTTCAGCGCAATTCTACATTGTGCCGGGTATCACGGAGGGCATTCTGGGACTCGATACGTTATCTCATCTGGACTTACAAATTGACACGAGAACGCGACGGTTGCTCATTGATGGTCATGCCATACCCGAATGTGAATGGCTTCGCCCTCCTGAACGATCACGCTCGCAGATCCAGCTGGTCAGGTTCGGGAAAGTGTATGCTACTACTGATGAATACATTGCTCCTGGCCAAGAATACACTGTTTGGGGCAAGGTTCACTGCCCAGGTCTACGTCCAGGCGAGACATACACGGGTGTAGTGGAAGTAACAGAGCGGTTGCCGGCCTCCCACGGCCTTGTGGGATGCTGTACGCTTGCCATTGGGGGACCATCACGACACGTCCCAGTCAAGGTTTTCAACTTGTCAGAAGAAACAGTACGCATCCACAAGAACCAGAGCTTAGCAGAGTTCACAGAGGCAACCACATCTACCAACGCAACCACAGGACCGCCAGACGTTGACAAGATCACGACCGGAAATCATCTCACAGATGAACAATCAAGACGACTACAACGTTTGCTTTGTAAGTATGAGACCGTGTTTGCTTACGATGGAAATGAAGGACGAACGTCTACCATTGAGCACACGATTAAGCTGACAGATGACACACCAGTGGCTTCTAGATATCGGCGCACCCCGAGCGGGTGGAGACATGAGATCGAAAGTGAAGTTCAAAGGTTACGGAATAACGGTGTTATCAGATCGTCAACGTCCTCATATGCGGCTCCAATTTGTCCCGTAAAGAAGAAGGACGGGACTATGCGCCTCTGCATTGACTATCGCCAATTAAACGCACGTACTAAGAGCGATGCGTTTCCCACGGGCAACGTATTGGACGTTATCGACAACATGGCTGGCGCGCGATACTTCAGCACAATTGATCTTGCACAAGGCTATCACCAGGTACCAGTCGCTGAGGCCGACAGAGAGAAAACCGCTTTCCGTACTTCATCCGGTCTCTGGGAATTTACTCGGATGCCGTTCGGGTTGAAAGGAGCGCCCGCGACCTTTTGTAGGCTGATGGCCCATGTTCTCGGACATATGTCGCCAACGCAGTTGGCGCTCTATATGGACGACATTTGCGTTATTTCTGCAACGTTCGACTCTCATCTGGAACGCCTCGAGGCCACGTTCAAAAATCTTTTGGCCCACGGTCTCCGCATCAAAGCACATAAATGCAGTTTCGCTATGGCGGAAGTCATCTTCTGTGGACACAAACTTAGCGCCGAGGGGATACAACCTTCCAGCACTAAACTGGATGCCATCAGCAGGTTGCCCGTTCCATCTACACCTACCGAAGTCAAAACTTTTCTCGGGGCGACTGGATGGTACAGAAAGTTTATTAGGAACTACGCCACGACAGCTACCCCTCTCACAAAACTAACACATGCGGGAGTAGCATTCAATTGGACGCACGAGTGCCAGACAGCGTTCGAGACATTAAAACTACAATTGATGAAGTCACCGTTGCTAAGTCACATTCGTCCGGTCGGCACTCTCATTCTGACAACGGATGCCTCTACCGTTGGTCTGGGTGCAGAACTCGCTCAGGAGACACACGAAGGGACACATCCTGTCGCATTTTTTTTAGCAAAGCTATAACTAAAATGGAACGGAATTACTCGACATACGACCGCGAATTGCTCGCTATAGTATCAGCTATTCGGCACTTTCGCCACCACCTGCTCGGCAGGCGGTTTGTGCTACGGACTGACCACAGACCATTGCAATATTTTCCCGTCATCCGAGACCCTTGGGGTAGACGCGCCCGATGGCTTGCGGAACTACAGCTGTATGATTTCAGCATCCAGTACGTTGAAGGTACCCAGAATTGCGTCGCAGATGCTTTGAGCCGTTTGGGTTTTGCAAAGGAACCCACTGACACAATTGCCAACGTCACAAGTCACGACAAGTCATCACAATTTTTGGAAGACGACATTCGGACTGCCCAAGCAGCAGACTCTGATATCGCGGTAGTCATTAGACTTCTCCAGTCTCGTTGTCTTTCGTCAGCCGACGCCTCCTCTAGTGTGAAAAGTTTTCTGCGACATGATCTTTATCTTGAAGAAGACATCGTTTGGCGCAAGGCGCACGACTCGAGACAGTTGGTCGTACCACTCTCGCTTGTACCACGAGTCTTACAAGTGGCGCACGATGACCCTACGGCAGGACACCAGGGAGCCAACAAAACTCTCGACAGGCTACTCGCACGTTTTTGGTGGCCTACAGTGCGCCAGGATGTTGCTGCATATACCCAGTCGTGCCACCGTTGCGGAGAACGCAACCATCCGACTGCTGCAGCTAAAGCTCCGCTTTGCCAACGCCCTCGCCCTTCTCGTCCGTTCTATATCGTGGAGACAGATATTAAAGGGCCATTGCCACTGTCCCCAGACGGATACCGCTACATTCTAGTCTTCCAAGATGCTTTCAGCAAGTATGCGGAAATGACACCTATTGCAACCGCGTCGGCCCACACCGTTAGCACCAAATTGAAAGAGTGGATCGGACGCTACGGCATCCCGCGTACCATCCATTCCGACAAAGGTGCTTGCTATACGAGCACGACGTTTAACGAATTGTGTGCTAAGTATGGGATCCGGCACACTGTCTCTTCAGCCTACCACCCGCAAGCTAATGGCTCAGTTGAGCGGTTGAACCGTTCTATAGGAACAACTCTGGCAAAAGTCGTTCACCGCTCTCAAACCGACTGGCCAGATCGACTACCAGACGTACAGTTGGCATACAACTCTGCCAAGCATGACACGAATAATGCGTCTCCATTTCGCATCATTTTTAAACAGGGAGCCCGCACAATGACAGATTCCTTGGCGGACCATCTCCAATCCACACCGCAAGCAGATATACAGCAATCACAAGAACGAAACGGTTCCTCTTTACATCCCCAACCGACAGATACATTACAGTGCACACAAGAACTATATGACCGCGTCGCAGACCATCTTAATATCGCCACCTTTAATCAACAAACGCGGTACAACCAGAGCACACGCCATACGGCCCTGGCGACCACGTATGGCTCTACCAGCCACGTGTCCCTCGTGGCAAGGCACGTACACTAACACCGTATTGGACTGGACCTTACGTTATTGTGAAGCGTTGCTCAGAGGTCACTTATGTAATTCGTAAGCTAGACGGCAGAAAAGAAAACATCGCTCACTACAACCGTATGAAGCCTTATACAAATCGTCGTCCACCAGTGCCTCCCGGAAACACGCAGCCACGCAGTCCACCTACAAGCTCACCACCTACCGGCGTTGATAAGGCGCAAGAGAACCAGAGAGAATCGGAGTGGACGACTGCGGACGAAGCGACACCATCTACCGATGACGAACAACAACTGCGCGAACGACGCAATGCGGATCGCCCACGACGCCAGCCCAGAATGCCAATACGTCTCGACGATTATATCATAGACACTGATATGACTTAACGTAATTAATTATTATGAACAGATTGAGTTGAGTTATATAACGTTGCGTGGTACTTTTTAGTCTAGAGTACCAATGAGAGACGTCTGGACCCGCTCTCATTTAAGGGGGGAGTAGTGTAAGGGTACGCGAGGTCATACGGGGAGTGGGTGTTGAGTTAGCTTTGAGCGCGAACATGTCTAACAGTACTTCTACCGTTACACTGTCTACAACTGCTGACTCGAAATCGATCGCTTTCTTTTTACGATAATTATACGGGAATGTAACATTACGTAACCATGAGAGATTCTATGTCCCGTATACAATGACTCTACTTACGACTAACAGACTATTTACGGACTTTGCGGTTACGCGAAACGACAGTCGCTATGTAGGATTTTAATTAAATACATTTACAGGTAGCACGTCTAGACAGAAAATAGCGTGTATATTTTCGTATTTCTTCGCGACAATCACAATACTCCTCCTAGCGTGCACGTGTACGTACGTGGTGTTCAGGACTTTGAAGGCTCATAGCTGTAGAAGCGACAGTTTAAACACAGCTTCAATTTCTAGTTAATTAATTAAGGAAGGCCTATTACGAGTACATGTCTACGTGAGGAAGCAAAAGCTGTTGAACAGTTTTTGGTTACAAACGCGCACTGGGGCTGTGGGTATTGTCAGACTGGTTTACTAAAACTAAACAGTGATAATGGTGGTTGCAAACGTGCAGTGAAGTGTTGATATCTTACAGATTTGTGTGATTGACTTTCAGCAAGTTCAAAGTTTGTTTACTCAGCAGTCATTAGTGGCTGTAAAAATTGCAATCAATTGTGACATTTGCTGTCCATCCTATACTGAGCTAAAATAGCAATTCCTGCTTACAACAACTACACATAAAAAGCAACGACTAAAAGCAGACAGTTATGTAGAGATAACAACAATAACCCACGTATGTCATTCCTTCCCTCCTTTGCCCTACTAAAGCTCCCTAGTAATGCTCCCCATAGCTGGTAATGCTTGTGAGAGCAGCTAGCAGTCCAATTGTGAAGTTGCCTCCCTTTTTTCAAGTTAGATGTGAATGACCTCAACAACATCCATGCTCCTGCCTTCCAAGTTTCCTCTAACTGTCCTCCTTCCTGCAGTTGATTTGTATGAATCTGTTGACTTTTGTGTGATCAAAATGGTGAAAGCCATCTCAGCAGTTGGTCGTTCAGCAGGTCTATTGCGTGTCATTTGCAAGCACATATCCAACAGATCAGGATCTTTAATCTTTCGTATTTGACTTCGCCTTTCTGTAGGAATTGGTGACAGACCCGTAAACAACTCAGTCAGGGTCACACCCAGACTGTAAACATCAGACTCTCGTGTGCTACGAGCTGACCTACCATCACTGCAAGGAAATTTCTCAGGTGCACAATATTCAAGACTCAGAGCACCTAGAGAGGTGCTGTTGTTGATCATGTGACTTGCACCAAGATCACCCACTTTAGCTACCATATCACGAGTGATCATCACATTGGTAGTACGGATATCACAATGAACATAAGGCTTAGGACGCAGACAATGCATATACGTAATGGCAGCAGTAGTATCTGTAGCTACGTCGATCTGCTCTCGGAACGACAGATAGCAATGGTAGCTCTTTGAAGCACGTACTGCCTTCATTAGATCACTAAGTGAGCCTTGAAGAAGCTCCATCACAATTTGGATGGGAATTTCATTCTTCATCACACCACCATAGATAGGGACGAGGTTGGGATGATGCAATTGACTGCAGACGGTCAGTTCTCTCTTGAAAACTGGTGCCAGTTGAGGAAGCCTCAGAATCTCATGAAACGTTTTGACAGCAACAGGGACATCACACCAGTGACCCACTTGAACGACTACACAAAGAATGTACATAGTAGCATACTCATACAACTTTATTTAAATCCAATGACACCTTAAATGTATGATCTAATTGACTATCTCACCTCCATATGATCCTTCTCCCAATATCTTGCCATCAAGTTGCAATTTATTTGCCTGAATTTCCAGGGCATTCAAATATTGATTGAGCTGTTCCTCCTTCTCTTCCAAAGCCCCTTCAGCACACTCACGTTGTGCTTGAACACGACGTACTTCCTGCCTTTTCTCAGCTGCTAGCTGTTCCTTATCAGCTGCTAGCTGTTCATTCTCAGCTGCTAACTGTTCCTTGTCAGCTACTAGCTGTTCGTTGTCAGCTGCTAGCTGTTCGTTGTCAGCTGCTAGCTGTTCCTTATCAGCTGCTAGCTGTTCATTCTCAGCTGCTAGCTGTTCTTTGTCAGCTGCTAGCTGTTCATTCTCAGCTGCTAACTGTTCCTTGTCAGCTACTAGCTGTTCGTTGTCAGCTGCTAGCTGTTCGTTGTCAGCTGCTAGCTGTTCGTTGTCAGCTGCTAGCTGTTCCTTGTCAGCTGCTAACTGTTCATTCTCTGCAATTTTTTGGTCTAGTCTTGCCCTTGTCTCTCTTTGCTGTAATTGCTGACTTGCTTCTTTTCCTTCCTGATGTGAAACTGAAGACAGCCGTTTATCATCTCGCCGTTGAACAGGTACTGACGACCGCTGTGAAAAGAATGCATAGGACTTATAGTAATTATTCACTACAGTAGGATGTCACAATATATCAGAACGCTTCAGTCAATTGAATGGGAGGTGCTACAAACCCACTTTGTGTGCAAAATTAGTTTATATGCCTATGTGCAGTAACAGTCTACAGGGTGTTCTCATTCACTTTTCTGTCTATAACTTTGAATCTCTTAAATGTGCAACAGAGAATGAAGTGGGAATTCATGCAATCAGTGTTCAGTCTTTGATACCTTAATGAGGTATAGTTGCCTACTACTATAGAGTAGAGTAATGGTCACATGTATACCATGTCTGACGGTGAGGTATCACTTGACAAAGATGGAATATCGTGTCTGGTAATTGATGTCAATTAGTTAATTAGGTATCAGGAATATTCAACAGTTCAGGGTCCCAAAGCATTCAGATAAGCAACATCTTATTGTACAGTAAAATACAGTATTTGTTTGAATCCTTTCTAGTGCTGTGGCACAGCCAATGCATAGATGGATAACAAGATTAGACTCATTATCACTGCAAACTGACACCATCCATAGCACTAATGTCTCAAGCAAAATCATCATCAAATGTTCATTTGCACAAAATATCACATAATTATTACAGTTTACATAACATACATGCTGCAAATAGCAGACAAACACTACGCTATACACATTACTTTAATTAGGTGGCGATTAAGTCCACCCACGCGAAACAACGCCGAATTTCACTTGTTACAAAAAAAAACTAACGAACTCAAAACAGCTATACCATTCAGCAACAACACCCCGAAAGAAGTCCTTCTAATTCGGACGACGCGAAGAGCTCTAGAAAGTCAAAAAAAGTCGTCTGGACAGCCGGTGCGGCTCCAAGCAGTCGTTTTCTTCGTCAAATTGCGCCGCATTCTGAAACGTACGGGAGTTTTGAAGCATCACGTGGATATAACGAAGTCCCGGCTATCATCTCTGACGTTCTACGTGCCTTCGTTAAGCCTCGAATTTCCAGACCAGAAAGCGCGCGAAGCGCGCGAACTCTACTGTCTGTTCCCCATAAGTGTGAACTTTGAAAATCATTAATATCTCCGCTGTTTTTAGGACTTCCGCGATGATCTCGGTATGCTTAGAAACCACTAGGTCTGGCATTTCTGTTTATCAAATTATCTAAGCCCTTCCTACAAACGAAACGGAAGGATAATACTTGTGCATATCAAACACAAACGGGTGGAGCAACGGTTATTATCCAATTATCTTGTAAGACCAACGGATCAGCAACTGGAACCATTTAAGATAATTGGTGTAATATGGTCCAACTGGAGCAGCTCCTAGTGCTCTAATGAGCACACCTGGTGTGACCTCTACTTCACTACTCACTTCCGAGTTCACACTTACGGGGAATACACAGTACTCTGGACCAAGTCGATACTAAAATGATTTCGGAAGTATTTATCAATAGCGATGCTAAATGGTGTCTAACAGCGTAGGATCGTTTTACCTAGATCAACATATCATTTGTAAATGCCATGAAGGCCTGTCCACACTAGACCAGAATGGATCGCGATCGGATCGCGATCCGATCGGGATAGCGAGCGTCCACACTGCACTTTGAAAACGATACCTCCGCCTCATTTCGCTATCACGTGACTGATGACCGATGTGTATGTGTGGTTTCTTTGCTTGTAGAAATCGTTGATACAGCGACGTAAGGTGAGCGAGAACAAAGACGAGTGAGGAGTGTTAGGGTGCGTTCGAATACTAGTTCTAGAACTGGAATTGTAGGGGGAGAAAAGTTCTATAGCGTTCGATTGGTAGTTCTAACAGTTCTAGAACTGTCAGAACAGTTCTAGCAGTTCTGCCTAGCGAGCTGGAATTGTTGGAACTGTCACGCCCTAAATGCAAAATTCCCGGAGGTTGACGAAGTGAAATGATGGGTACAGATGCTGAGGCCGTTGTGGACCTTCTTGTTTGCTATAATGAACACTTGTGGCGACCATCGGCTTGCCGAACACCAGAAGAACGACATTTGGGACTGATTACAGTGACCTTCTTGGCGCGAGCAGCTCCAAAAAACCGAAAGCGAAAGCACTGATGATGTCCGAACAGACTACAAGAAGTGGAGTAGAAACGTCATGCTACTTCGTATAGAGATAGTGCGTGCGGGGGCGAGGAGTAGGCGTTCCCTGTAGTACCCGTATTTGCCGCCATTTTAGGGGGCAAAGTTTCTGTCCTTGGCAGGTATCTGTTTGCGACGGCGGCTTGTACAACATTTCAAGGACGTTCAACTGTGTGTTAGATAGTAAGGCGGCAGCATACTAATTGCGAAAGATTTAAACCAAATTTTATCGGTAAATTCGCGAGTTTGACGTGATTTCGTAGTCTGATGGTCGAGTGCGATAAAGCTAATTCTTAGAATAGAGATTATGGAACAGAAGTCTAAAAGCCTCTCCGACGAATCGCAGAAGCGATACGAGGAGAAAGTTGTACCTGCGGGCCTACAAACAGGTAGAACGGAGGCTCAACTGTGGACGGAGAAGCAAGAAGTATTCCCGACATGAATTGGAGTGACATGATGTTGTATATGATTGTATGCTGTTAGGTGTACTAGACCTTTCTTGAGACGAACAAATCTCTCTCTACTGGAAGCGATCGTAGCAACCTAACCCATCCTTGCAGATGGTAGCCAGTCAGGATCAGTTAAGTCATACACAAAGGATGGCTTTCCTAGAATTATTCAGAGTAGCATAGATTACTCTTTTAGTACAGAACATACTAGAAATGACAGCTCTACCAGACAGAAAGTGCTCAGAGCAAACACGCGAATGCTGCGACGGCTTCCAGTCCTTTCTGACTAGGCTGGAGATCCACGCTGCCCGTTGTCTGTTGCTCAAATGACCCGTTTCAGGTCCCTGACTGGTTGGTATAGCTGGTATAGACTAAAAACGTATGTTGCTTCCCTGAATTCTACGATCGTGGCAGCCGAAAACAGAGCAACTCGTAGTCATGCTAGTACGCTTGCCCCCTAAGGTGGCGACTTCCGGGATATCACGTGATTGTGACGTCAAACGCACTATCTCTATTGACGCTTACAGGAAGTATGAGGCTTTGCGCATGCTCAACTTGCTGACAGTTCTAAGCGTTCGTTTGCTAGCAAGAGTTCCAACAGTTCTGACAGTTCTGGCAGTTCCAGTTCTAGAACTGGAACTAGTATTCGAACGCACCCCTAGATGTTCCGACTACACGCGTAGCGTACGTGAAGGTAACGCCCACTATTTCTAATTGGATTCAACCGATCGCGATCGGACCGCGATCGAATCCACCTCGCGATGTGGATCGGACGGATCGCGATCCGATCGCGATCGAGTTGCAAGTGTGGACAGAGTTGCGGTTGGATCCCGATCGCGATCCAGTTGCCAGTGTGGACAGGCCTTGAGACGTCTGCCGTGTTTGCGGCGATATCTTGGTGGACAGCATGAAACGACGACTCTTTGATTCTTCGGCATACCGCTAGCTAGTCTAACCGCTCGACTAGCGAGACTACCGCTCCACCAGTTGTCAAAGGTGACGGTCTGGCGACGCTGCTGTGGATGTGACAGGACATGTCCTGTCACCGCAAGCTTGAAAATATCGAAGAACTGAAGCTGAAACTAAAACTAAGATGTGTGCGTGCAGTCATTCTCTTGGCGTGCACTTAGCCGCCCACGAGGATTTCACACGCACGCAATCAGTGCACCTAGCCTAACCAATTATTGCTAAGCCAATCAGAATTTACAACCGAGATTTGGGTTGTAGGAGCTGATTGGCTTAGAAGGGCTATTTCCGAAATCATTTTAGTATCGACTTGGTCCAGACTAGAGTTCGCGCGCTCTCTGGTCTGGAAATTCGAGGCTAGCCTGCGTTTAGCCTCGTACCCAGGCCCTCTTGCAGGGCCTGGTACACGTTGTATTCGCATGCGCGCATAAATTAGAAGGAAATCGTGGTAATGAATGCACGCATGCGGAACCGACGTTGTTTAGAATCTCGAGCCGATAATGTCGCGCGTAGTGAGACCCAATTTGGCAAATGGTGGATGAAGGCAGAGCTTCTGGTTTTGATATGGTGTTGCACTACGCTCTAGGCAAGCTTAAGCTGTGTAATGTAGAGCTGAAGGAGCAGCAGCGTGTTGTCGTAGAGCACATCTACAACGGAAACGACGTCTGCAGCTGGCTTCCTACAGGATACGGTAAATCGCTGTGCTATCAACATACACCGTATAGGGTTGACTGTAAGCTAGAGAAATGTGGTGAAGAAGATTGTGGATATGTCGCCATTGTCGCAATCGTGTCTCCTATAGTATTGCTGATGATAGAACAAGTCAAAGATTACGCGAACGCGGAGTTTTACTTGACTTTGGGTCTAGATCTAGGGCTTCATCACCACTGAACACGGAAGCTGTTTCACTGTCGATTGCGCGCGACATTATCGGCTCGAGATTCTAACGTCGGTTCCGCATGCGTGCATATATTACCACGACTTCCTTCTAATTTATGCGCGCATGCGAATACAATGTGTACCAGGCCCTCTTCTCCGGGCGCGCAAGAGGGCCTGGGTACGAGGCTAGCCTTCGTTGTGACCGGATATATTTTATATTATTTATTTAAATAATTGCGCAATAGCGCATAATATGGGTGTGGTGCTAACTCCGCCCGCCGTTGTCCCTAGCGATAGCCAATGAGCATTTAGCATATAATTTGTGGCACGTGTGTTTCAGTAGCTCCGCCTGGATATTTGTTTGGCGACCAATCATCAGTTGCGATAGAATTGATTAGTCTCCGTGATTGGTTCCGACGTTCGACATCGAAAGAGCTTGAATCCGACCGTTATTTCTTTCGAAAATCGTTCGGCGACCTGTTTCTTCCTACTGCGAACGGTTTTTGGCCAAGCGACCGTGTTGGGAGACGCGTCGGCATGAACAACTCGAACCAAGCAGACTCGCCCACCGTAATTCACGTTCGTTTATGGGTTTGGCTTTGTCTATAGGTTGATTGAAAGGTTATTGAGAGAATAGACGAATGTTGGCGACGTCTACGACTGATAATGAGCGACAGGAAGAGGTCTGGTTCGTCTCGCGGCTAATTCACGGCGTGACATTGGACTAGATTGCTAAATTGTTGCATTTGAGGTTGTTCTTGGTACTTCTAATAAAGTAAGAAACATGTAGATAGTCTCGCGTAGCCAGACCCCTTTCCGCCGCGGCCTCCCCGGCGAAATG